>NW_021145903.1:0-12596 GCF_002837175.3 Physeter macrocephalus | reverse complement strand
GCGGAGCGGCTGGGCCCGTGAGCCATGGCCGCTGAGCCTGCGCGTCCGGAGCCTGTGCTCCGCAACGGGAGAGGCCACAACAGTGAGAGGCCCGCGTACTGCAAAAAAAAAAAAAAGACAGGAAGAGAGTAATACATGCTTGTTAAAGCTCAAATAAATTTTAAAAGAACAATCTCTTCTTTCTCAATTACTCTAAATCCCTCTCCCCAGAGATGTGCAGCGTTTAACAACCTGGGGTATAATTTGAGACTCTTCCAAGCATACACGTACACGCGCACACACACACACACACACACACACACACACACCGGGTTTTTTTGTTTGTTTTACAAAAAACAGACGGTGTTGCCCATGTGTCTGAAGAGGACTTTATTTAGTGCGTCTCATGTGATCCGCATTTATCCACAAGTACTTTTCAAGCTCCGTCTTGGTGCAGGGCCTTGGGAAAAGACGAAAAATTGAATCAGACAGGTGCTTATGTTCCGTTAGGAGAAAGAAACCTGTACATAACTGTCACAACATAAGATATGAATATGGTGGTACCAAGAACAAAAGAGGGGTTCCAGTGATGTTAAACCAGGTGCAAATAGTCCTGTACTTTCCTATCAACTGAAGCCTCCAAGCCATCTCTTTAAGAACAAATCAGGAACTTGGCTGGAGTAAAGTGTTTATGGAATGAGAAATGCAGAAATTGTGGAACTTTCACCTCATAATGAAAGCTCTCTCCTCCAGAGAAAGAAAATAGATTCATCTTAAATTTCAGAATTCCTCCTTTGATAATTTGAAGTGTCCAGCTAAGGCCTCAGAAGGGCATGTGTGCAGACAGACCCAGATATGGATGTGCTGCTGGCTAAAGCCTGACCATCTCTTCCCAACAGTAAATTAGACAGCTTGGCTGGCCTGTGGCCCTTGTGGTTCTGAAGGTGGGTGTGGGGAGTCCCATGCGGTTTAATTAGTAGGAATTAACTTGCCGAATGAAGAATTTTTCCTTCCTGTATGGACTTGAAATCAACTGTCATCATAGCAAAAAGAATGAATCCTTTTGAAATTGGAAAGTCGTTCATTTCTCGGCAACTTTTTGGTTTCACTTAGCAGCCCCAGAGCTCATGGAATATGTCATTTGAGTTCTTTCAAATCTAAACCTAACCTTGTAATTCCCTGTGGGCTCTGACAGCCGCAGAGCAGGAATGAGAAGCATGGTCTGGTTGGCTCCGCCCGAGGGGCCCTTGCACAGAAGGCTGAGTTGTGCGGGTGATGGCTCCCTGCAAAGACTTGTTCTCTTACCACAGCAAATCAATCTGAGCAGTAACATGGCCCCCTAAATAGCAGGAGTCTATGTCCACCCCTCAGGGTTTTATAATGTAACATTTGCCAATAGGATGGTGGTACAGGCGTTACTTTAAGGGCTTCACTGGAGACTAGGGGAGAAGGGTGAAGCCTTGTAATTTGATGGGTGCATTGCTTTCATTTCCTGGAGAGCTCCCAAAGAGACGATATAGTAGGGACAGGATCTCCCTTGTGATTAAAAAGAATTCTTTTTGTGAGTCTTCGAAGTCCTGTGCTCCCCGGTCTTTCCCTCCGGAGAGTTGCTTCACTGAGAGACGCACAGCCACGGTTCTGCCTTCGTGACTTGCCCACCCCGATTAAATACTAACGACAGCCCCCATGTGCCGAGCTTCCCCACGAGCCGACCGTTGTGTGAAGCTGCTCTATAGACACAGTCATGCTTTGTGTGCGTTACCTTATTAATTCTCATGACAGCTCCGTGCAGCAGGTGTTGATATCCCTTCGTGTTGCAGCTAGAAGGACTGAAGCGTGGAGAAGTTAAGCCACATACCCAAGTGGTAGAGCCTGGGCGCGAACCCAGCCCCGTCCCTCAGTCAGTGGTTGCACCAGCCACACAGTTGCTCGGGCCAGAAAGCACACGACTCTCGATTCCCTTCTTTTCTTCCTCCCCACATCCACTCTCTCACCAAGTCCTCTTGACTCTCTCTCCTAAAGATGCCCCAGGTCTGGCCGCTTTTTTCCATCTCCACAACTCTAGCTTAGCCCACTCCCACATCAGCCCCACCTGGCACGCTGCAGCAACCTCTTCAGACTCTAAAACTGGATCCTACCGCTGCCCTGTTTAAAACCCCCAGTGACTGCCCAGTGGCCGTGAGAGGAAAACCTAACCTTTCCCACGGCCCACGACAGGCTGTGTGATTGGCTCCTGGCCGCCCCGCCCCCTCACCCCATCCACCTTTCATTCCAGCCCTTGCATGGGATCCCCCTGGTGAGAATGCTCTTCTCCAGATCTTTGCCCGACCGGCTCCTTCTCCTCATTCAAGTCTCTGCTCAAAACTCCCCTCCTCACAGGGGGCCCTCTCGGATCCCCATATGAAGAAGCACTTCCCCAGCCTCACCCAGAGCCCAGCCCAGTTCCTACACTGTATTTTCATCGCAGCGCCTCCCTTCTTTATCTTGCTCAGTGCTGCATCTCCGGTGCCTAAGAGTGTTCCTGCAGCTGAGCAGATGCTCAGCACATGACTACGGAACGGATGGCGTCCGGTGCTGGTCGCTTTGCCTAGAAAGCCCCGGCCATCCCACGCCCCTCCCACACCGAGCTGTGCAGCATCCCTCAGCTCTGGCTCAAACGTCGTTTCCTCAGGGAAGTTTTCCGTGACCCTCTGTTGCATCCTTTCGTAACCTTTGCTTTTTCCTGCAAATAATCACATATGCTTGTGTGATTCTTTGGTTAGAGTCTGTCTCTCCCACCTGACTGTAAGCTCCCTGAGGGCAGAGGGTGGTCCACCTTGCTTCCTGCTTTCCTGTCGTGCCCAGCACATCCCTTTGTCGAATGGGTGGATGGGGGAGTGAATCCCTTTTCTGGAATCAGCCTGGTCCCTGGTTGGAATGTGTGTGCCTGAAATGAACAAGAAGTTCCTGAGTGCCCCTGACTCCCTGGTAATCTCATCAGTATGTGACCAGAGAGAGACTGCGGGAATAGGAAAGACACCTTTCCTTTTGGGAATCTCCTGACCTGGTGACACCAACAAGTAGCCCACGTTATACTGCCTGAAACGTTGCTCTGCTTTTTCAGTGTTGCCTTTTATGTTTCCTTCTTATGACTTATGTCCACCCATTGGATACCCCACCGGTGAGCATGGAGCCCAGGAACACCCTCAGTCCACTTCACCAATGTCCCCTTTTTGTCATATTTCCAGTAACACATTGTTTTTAAAATGAGGCCCACCTGTATATAATTGTGAGCCGTTATTATCAACCCCGGTAGACCTAGCAATAGATGAGGAACGTTTGGTTCAAAAATTCCTATCCTGTTTCTGTGGCTGAATGATTTTGAACAAAGCTTTTCACGTCAGTTGCTGGCTTGCTCTTTACACCCCCAAAGGACTGAAAGACTCAGAATCACAGAGATTCAGCTCATCAGTATGATCCCCCAAACCCACTGCTGAGCCAGTGGGATCAGGAATCCAGTGCTATTAACTAATTTAACTGGTTGTTGAAGCTTAGATTCCCTTTCTCACCCTCACCCTAAGATACCAGCAACCCTCACAGAGACAACTAAAACTTAGAAATATGGCTTTCAGAGAAACATTTCTAAAAATATCCTAATTTTGAAAATAAATGTAAATTGCTTTACATTTATAAGGATTTTTTTTCCGTATCAGGCAAAGAAGCCAAAGTTCGGAGCGTATACGTTTGAAATGCTTGCTGGGTTCTTAGACAATATTGTTTCTCCAGAGGATACCACAAAAATCATTGTCCTACTACTGTTTACCTCGAGCTAATACATTAATCACAGGGCTTCCTTCATACACCAAGGCTCTGTCTAGCTACATAAGAGCATCCAAGTGTTTGGGCCAAGAATTAAGTAGTTTACATGAATGTAAGTGGAATTGTCTTAAAGCCTAAACCAGACACAGGTGTGGTTTTTTAAGTTTTATTTTTTTTATTTTTCTGGGTTGTTTGTTTGGTTCTTTTTTTTTCTTTCTTTCTTTTTTGGTAACATCTTCAGCTGATGTCCTGGCACTTGACAAAGTCATTCACACACTGTGGTCCATCTGCTTTCCCTCTTGGCGTAGGGATTAGTTCAAGCTGCTCCACTGACATATGCTCAGATGTCATAAGCACTTTTAGAAACTCCTCTCCACGCAGCTTCTTGTCTCCAGAGAGTCATGCCTTTCCCCTTCCCCTCTTCCCCAGCACCAGCCAATCCCTTTTATCCTGCTTGTCCACTTAGTTCCCTTTCTGCTAGAACGCCCAGCTCCCTGGCATAAATAACATCCTGAGGTAGAATTTGTAAAAAATTCCAAAGATCTGCCTCGATTCTGTTGTCACATTGGACTCATCATCGGTAATATGTATCATGTGCTTCTCCTAGGGTTTCACATGCTTTATCACATTTAATCACTCAAGTAGTCCTGTAACTCTATCCTCCTTATTCAGCAGTTCGGGCCGCCGGGGCTCAGAGAAGCTAGACGGTTTGGCCAGCGCGGCAGCGTTGGAGCTGAAAACCCACATCTCCTGCCTCCAGCTTTCCCTCTAGCCCAAGGGTCCCACTCGATGATATCTTTTGAAAGAATGGTCGCGTTCAGGAGCTGGGGAGTAATTTTTCTCAAGATTTTATTGTGGTTGTTGTAATGAGACTTATTTGGGAAGGAACTTCTCTCTATAATCTAGAACACAGAAGATTAGCTCTATAGTTTCTTTTAAAAAAAATTTTTTTTAAATTTTTGTCTGTGTTGGGTCTTTGTTGCCGCGCACGGGCTTTCTCTAGTTGCAGCGAGCGGGGGCTACTCTTCGTTGCGGGGCGCGGTCTTCTCATTGCGGTGGCTTCTCTTGTTGCGGAGCACGGGCTCTAGGCACGAGGGCTTCAGTAGTTGTGGCTCACAGGCTCTAGAGCGCGGGCTCAGTAGTTGTGGCACACGGGCTTATTTGCTCCGCAGCATGTGGGATCTTCCCGGGCCAGGGCTCGAACCCATGTCCCCTGCACTGGCAGGCAGATTCTTAACCACCGTGCCACCAGGGAAGTCCTATAGTTTGTTCTTGAATTCAAACCCATCTGGCATTTTTGACTCATTCATATTTATGAAGACCTATGACATGCCAGACACCAGAGATAGAAGCGAGACAGATGTGATTCCTGCTGTCACAGAAGCTAGTGGGGAGAAGACAAATAAATGAGCAGTTGTGGTATTTTAGTAAATACCTGGGTAGGGGACATACTGGGGTGATGGGAGCGTGCGACTGGGACTTCTAACCCAGACTTGACAGGTGAGAAAGGCTTCCCAGAAGAGGGGACTTCTGACTCGAAGACTGAAGGATGACGGAGAATTTTAGGCAGCTTGGGATTGGGGTTGGGTGGGCAGTAAGGTTTCAGGAAGAGGAAGAAGCGGTGTGAAGGCCTGGAGGTGAGAATGTGGTCCAGGTTGTCTCCGTTTTTGCTCATTAGATCAGATTTCATGATGTAGCTGTTGGAGAGACTTGGAAAAAGCAGATCAGTGGGGAAAGCTACTGACCACGCTCAGAAAATACCTATCTGTTTCTCACATCTAATCAACAGAAAAAACTCGAGTCTCCACCCGCATCCACCAATCCCTTCCTGGAAGATGAGCCAGCACCAGAGATGGAGGAACTGGCGATGGAAAAAGGAGACGTAGAGCAAGTAAGTCTGGTTTGCATTTCCCTGTGCAACCTACCTAATGTTTGTTTCTGAAAATGGGTCTGCTTGCTCTAAATATGATCCCTTGGCTGTTAACTACATTCAGGTATTACAACCTTGGTGGTCTTTGTAGAAGGCCTTGCTCTGCAAGTGCATTTAGAAACCGGAGTGAAAGAGCAGCCCTTCCTGCGCCGCCCCTTAGCTCCCGAATGGCACACCGGCCTTAGCAACACGGCCAAGCTTCATTAATTAGCCCATGTGGTGGGGCAGCAGAACTCTGCCCTGCCTCCTTCATCATCTCCCAAGCTTGTCAGCTTGGCTTTCCACTGTGCCCTGATCTGGTCTGGTGATGACATGAGCGGCTGAAAGATCCCGGGTGAAGTTAGCACCGCCAGCCAGGAGAGGTCTCCGCTCAGCGTAAGCCGAGCACCTTAGCCTGGAAGCCGGTGGGGAGGGCTGGAAACACCGTGGTGACCAATGGCGTATTTGGAGAGTTACTTTTCAGAGCACAGCAGCACTTTCATTTCCTTCAGCTTTTTCTGTCCAACTCTAAATTTCCTCTCCCTTTATCCCACAGAATGGTGTTTTGGTTTCACTGCCATTTTATGGTGAGAGAGCTTAGAGCAGTAAGTCAGGACTTCTCCCGTCTGGATTAGCGATCCTTCTTTTTAATTTTCTACACTTGGCTGCTGGAGGATTATTTTACGGTATTGTTTTTGCTCCAGACGTCACCGAAAGGGAGGCCTACTGGGAAGAGCAGCTCTGGGAAACCCGTAGCCACGCACTTTGCAGTTAACCCTGCATTCCTAGCATGGGGAGGGTAGGTGGACAATCCTGGCAGGAGCCAAGAGAGCAGAATTTCCGGGAGCAGTTCTGAAGTGACGTCATCGAATGTGTCTGATCCATCGATTAAATAATTGTAATAACATGGATGCCTCACATTTTCATGGTGCCTTATGGTTTAAAAGTCCTTTCCACGCTTTATTCCCTTTCATCCTCACAATGCCTGCCTTTCCTTTCATAGGATTTTATATGGGAGCTGCAGGTTAAGTGACTAGCCCAGGGTTATATGGTTTGAAAGTGGAGGAGCTGAGACCAGAAGCTAGGTCTAGAAGTCAGAGACTAGAATTCCTTTTCTGGCGTTCCTTCTGTTACATCGGTGATGTCTCCCTGAAAAGTGGAGGACGCAGAAATGCATCCCGTGAATAAAAGTGAATGGATAAAACTGAAGGGATACCTTGAGGCCGTATCCCAGAGATCTGTGGGATTAGACGTAATTGATTTAACGCCATCATATCAGCTAGGCTGGGAGAAAACAAAAGATTTCTTCTAACTAAAGAAATGCGTCTCTCACATTTTGGGAGGAAGGACTGGGATGGGAAAGAAGACTCTGGGTGTGGAGCTCACCCTTCTCGCGTGTCCTCCACCCGCGCTCGGGCACCTGCACCCTCTGAGCTGGCCTTGCGTAGCTGGGACGTTTTCAGGGCCCTCGTGTCTCCCCAGTACAAGTGGCTGCCGTTGTCATGTCCAGAACTGTGTAGCTGAACACCCAGATGCTGCCGTGAAAAGTTATCTCTTTCACTAGTCATCTCTGGATAGTATTAAACTGGCTTATGATAGCCCCCATGAGCTACAAAATCAGTTCTGCCAGGTAACGTATGATTTTTCTTTCTTGTGGAACTTTTTACTCATTTTTTAAGCTTGAGGTTACTGTCTTAAAGACATAGACCTGCTCATTCTAAGGACACAGAACACAGGTACACGGGGTAAAGCAGAGTCACGTGATGGGGAAGATGCCAGACTCTGGTTTGCCATTAGCCGCCCGCATGACCTTAGGTAGGTTGTTACTCTCTCTAGACTTCCCTCGTTTCTCCATGTATAGAGAGAGCCAGTGGTTTTCCAGCTGTATTCCTTGGTGCCCTGTCAGATGTCACTGTGGGGAGTTAGGATGAGACCAGGGCCCTAAGTCCCTTCAAATACAGCAGTTCTGTTTTGAGTCACTTTTTTCATGGACTGCCAGATAAAATTGCTTTTGGATCAGGGGTTCTAGGTGTGTTCAAAAAGAAAGTACTGAAAACCCCTGGACTAAACGATCCACCCGCAGCTTCACGGGCTGTTACTTGTTAGTAATAAAACTTACACGTCAGTGACTAATGACTCCTCACCTGCCATCCCCGACCTCCCACCACCTCCACAGCACCTGTCCCACTTGTGGTTGATGACGTGGGAGCTCAGGACCCCCCTTTTCCCAGCCACTCGCTGGCTTCTGGAGTTGGGCGCACAGGAAGATGAGGGGCCAGGCGGGGCGCTCGGGGCAAGCCCACAGTATGCTAGCTGTGAGCTCGGCCAGAGGTGGGGGGAGGCCCCAGTAGTTGTCCTGGGTTACCCAATCCATTGCGTCACTGCAGTTGGCAGACGGGTGGCCCTCAAGGTGAGGGTCGCCCCCTGCTCACCGCTGCAGTTAGGCTATGAAGAAGGGAGCGTGAACTTGAAAAGAGGTATTTAGTTTGAACAGTCAGTTGCCAACATGTTCCTGATGATTAAAAAATGGCATCTGAAGAGGGACCGAGGGTACTCAGAGTATAAAAGGAAGAGAGAAGAAATAAGGAATTTCTGGTTTTAAAATGTACCCTTCTGGTGATCCGAGCAGTTAGATTTAATCTGTTTACACTGGATAGTAATAAAAGGAAATGGGACCAGCTGCAGACCTCCTTACTGTGACAACAGTAACCTTTTATTATTCCATCAAACTCCAGGAGGAAATAGCTTAAACATCTGCAGCTTTTGGACAGAATTCACACACTCCAAACTCCAGCCTGAGTACTACTGCTAAATGACTTAGTATATTCTTTAAGCTGAGAAGCAACCCTTTGGGGAGCTGGACGGTACAAAGGGAGACACCAGTACGAGCCGAAATTCCAGCCCATTTCATCTAAATAGGAGCACAGCTATGAGGCAGCCAGCGGCAGGAGGCAGCCCTGTGGAAAAAAAGAAAAAAGGAGACTTCAGGCAATCCCTCCCATGGTTCCCCTCTTGCTTCCAGCTCACGTTGAAAACACTGTAAGAGGACAGAGAGCCGTGGCGCCAGGGCCCTCCTCACTGCCAGGGGCGCCGTTAGCGGGCAGAGGCTGGACGGAGTGGACTCCCCTGTGGGGACGGGTCGGGCCACCCGCACTGTCTGGTTGTGCGGCTCTCTGAGCCACATCCATGAGGGTTCTGCGCGGCCTCATCAAGCACGGGGCCTCTGGGAGACTGATCAAGATGAGTTTGTTGGAATATCATGTAGTCATTTTCCTTAATCATTAGAATCTACGTTTTATACTGAATGAGCTCTTCAGACTTATCCATACATATTTATCATATATCACTTTTGTGCATACATAAAAAGGAAAATATAAGCAAAATAAATAGGTTAAGATATTCCCAAGACTTCTTCACACTCAAGAGTCTAGCTCTGCTGAACCACTTAAAAACAAAAAAAAAACGTTTTATTTTGAAATAACTATAGACTCATAAGAAGTTGCACAGAGAGGTCCTGGGTACCCATCTCTCAGCTTCCCCCAGTGCTGATGGCTAACATAACTATAGTGCGTTATCAAAACCAGGACGTTGCCTCTAACCCCGTTTTCACTCGGGCGTGGATGTCTGTGTTTCCCCGCATAGCGTGGTCCTCCAGGTCATCCGGAGTGTTGGTGATATGCCGTTTCTCAAAATGCTCCACTACTGTACCTGGGATTATCTGCCACGTTTTTTATTGTTATTTTAAACTTTTTTTCTTTTTTAATAATGTCAAACTTAGGGAAAGTTTTAAGAATATTACAAGGAGCTCTCAACTGTCTTCCACTTGGGTTCACCAGTTGTTACTATTTTGCTACATTTACTTTACCATTTCCTCCCCCATCCCTCTCTCTCTCTCTCTCTCTCTCTCTCTCTTTCTCTCCCTCCCTCCCTCTCTCTCTTTCAGAACAAGTAAGTTTATAGGTATCACACCCTTTGCCTCTGAGTATTTCAGTATGTATTTCCTTTTTAGGAAATATATTCACTTAAGAAAGATTTTCACTTAAATTACTACAGATCAAAATCAGAAAACTTAACATTAGTACAATACTATCATCTCATTTACAGACTTATTTAAATTTTATAATGTGATTCAAGAGTGATAAATTGAAACTTTGTCAGTAGTTGGAAAAGTACACATAAATTAGTAGGTAAATAAAGCCAAATACAAAATACACATGTTGATTTAAAACATGACAATATTCTATATTATATAAACTCCCATTTATAATTTCCAGAAGCTATCCTACAGATGTGTGAATGTTTTTGTCAAGGGAAGAAAATATAAATAAAGGGAATAATTATAATATTTATGAAGATTCTATTTTAATTAATGAAAAGATATCTGGCTATAGTGGCCGTATTTTCCAGTTCTAAAATCAGGATGTCTAATCCTACAGAAGTTATTCAGATTAAATCACATTTGTCTATTCATTTATTTGATCATCTTATTGAAAAGAATAGAATAATTTTTTTAAAAAGGTAACTGACTTGGAAAATGTAGAACAAATAGATAAGGACCATACCTTCACAACCATCATACTACATCACGGATCCCTCATTTTAAACTAATGGCAATGCGGGAAAACTCCTCAGGCATCTGTGAAATGAAGTGGGACTTTGAATCCGGTCAGTTTAAACTCAATGAACCCGAACTTGAGAGTCTCTTACAGTCTCAGCCTAAGGCCTGACTTTGGCAGTGGCTTCTGGATGATAAGAGAAAATAGCCCAGACTGTAGTTATTCTTAGGAAGAACCAGAGTTTCTTCAAATCCTGCAAAAAAAAAAAAAAAAAAAAATTAAAGACATGGAACTCTTAGAAGGTGAAAAGGGAAGAGAGTTAAACATGAAATTAAATGGGATATAGCTATAGTTGACATTTAATTTTTGGTGATCATTACCAGTTTTTACAGATGCTTTTAACCATTACAGTGTTTTATTTGTTTTTAATTACTAGGAGAAGGTAATCATTTCTGTCTGTCATTAGGGGGCTTAGCTTTTCCTCTTTTTATTAAAAGGTACGAGCCATTCAATTCAACAGGTGTGCTGTGCGTGCCAATTTATATCCAGATTGTACTCTTGTATCAAGCCCAGCAACGGCTCGAGGACCTCTATCTATTTTCAGATACCAACAAACAGAAATAGATAGGATTGGCTTTTTTTTTAGGAACAGAAAGAAATATGTAGGAAGATCCTTGTTTATTTTTTAGCTGTTTTGAAAGGGAATTTAAGTAGCAAATAATAGTTTTTAAATGCTTGCCTGCCCGGATGACCTTTTTATCAGTGGTTTCCCAGTTTCAGTTGTGGACCGGTACTGATCCAGGTTTTAGCTGGTGCAAGGCAGAAAATAAAGACAAAACAGCCAGCCTGCGTGTCTGTCTATCTCTTTGTCTTTCTATCTGGTATAAGGTCACCAACTAACTGTCTTTTCTTGGGAAGGACGGCCTTTATGCGGCTATTTTCTCTTACAAAATGTTTAGGTATAAAATAGTCTTTCTTTTAGGAACTTGTGGTTAGAGTAGAAAGTAGCAAAATAAAAAGTTAGCAACCCTGTGTTGACCCCCTGCTTTTCTTTTTTTCTTATATTCGTTGGTGAAATTCAACAGTCTTAGGAAGCACCGCAAGACAGCAATGATCTACTAGAAAGAGTTCTGGTTTAGGAGACAGGAGACTTCACCATGTGCCTTGAGGCAGGCTGCTAACACCCTCTGAGCCTCCCTTTCTTTAGGAGTAAAATAGTAGTAATAATTCCTATATTGAGGATTGTTTTGAGGAATAGACGAGATATTTCGTACCAAAGTGCTTGGCTCATAATAACAAGCAATAAATGGAGGCCTTTAAAACTGGATGGTATGAAAGCACTTTATATGTTCCAAAGCACTGCACAGCTCTGCGGTGCTGTTATTAGCTAGAATTTACATTTTGAAAACATCAGTCAGATGATGAAGAGCTTCCAAAATTGAAAACGCATGTGTTATCAAAGTAGCAATAAATCTTTCACCGCACAGAGCACGTAAATGATGCCAACAAAGCTGGCTTATTGTTCACAAACTGGCATGACTCATAATACAGGACATAGTCTCAGTCTCAGTTACGCTGAGTGCTTCTTATCTGTAAGTTGGGAGTGAACTTTGAAGGGATGTTTTCTTTGAAACTGCTTGAAAGTTTGCAAAGATGGCTCAAGTATAGGGTTTCTTTTTTCTTTCCTTCTTTTCTTTTTTTTTTTTCCTTTACAGCCAAAGAAGCCTAAAGCCCCAGACAATCCATTTCACGGCATTGTTTCCAAGTGTTTTGAGCCTCATCTCTACGTGTATATTGAGTCCCAGGACAAGTGAGTGATTAACATTTTGCTGCCTTCTCCTGCATTTCTCGCTCCTTGGGTCAGGGCTGGGGCCTCACAAGGGCACAGCTCCTTCTAGAGGTTGAAGGAGGGACTTGGGGCACCCGTTACCCTCCCTGGAAACCTATTAAGGATGTTTTTCGGCCTTTTGAGTGTTATTATGTATTGTGTCCATGAATCTCAGAAGCCTGAGTTTGACTCTAACAAGGTTCAAAACAGGTCCCAGCACCTACTTCCCAGGTGGGCGCTGAGCCCATATCCCACTCTGTATGTCAGCCCGTGAGGCTTGACAATGTCAGGCGCTGGAAAGTGGAGAAAGAAAGCCTCATCTCTAATGTATATGTTTTCAAGTATAACTTGTTTCAACTTTTCACTGTGAAATCATTTAGACTTACCAAAAGGTTTTAAAAAGCTCTCATATACCCTTCTCCCAGAGAAATGTTAACAGTTTACATAACCGCAGTTATCAAAACAGGAAGGTGCCATTCTCCCACGAATGTCCTTTCTCTGGTCCAAGATCCAATCATGCATTTAG
>NW_021145902.1:43949-50000 GCF_002837175.3 Physeter macrocephalus | reverse complement strand
CACGGGCTCTAGGCGCATGGGCTTCAGTACTTGCAGCACGTGGGCTCAGCAGCTGTGGCTCACGGGCTCTAGAGCGCAGGCTTAGAAGCTGTGGTGCACGGGCTTAGTTGCTTCACGGCATGTGGGATCTTCCTGGCCCAGGGCTCGAACCCGTGTCCCCTGCATTGGCAGGCGGATTCTTACCACTGAGCCACCAGGGAAGTCCTGTGTCGTTTAATCTTGAAAACAAGAATGGACTTAATGATTACTCATGTAAATAAACATTTTTGATTGAAGAATGATTTAGTTCTCCTCATATAGCGGCCTTAGTATAGCGAGCTGCGTCAAGGCTCCAGAGGAAGCACACCGGGCACCCTGTGGCTGAACAGGTCGGGCCTCCTGCTCACTGAGGCAAGTGGGGGGACCACGGGAAGGGGGACGGGAAGGACTTCCTGTGGGACTTGGCTTGTTTGGGTGAATTGGGGTGGGCTTAAAGAAGCAGTGCTTTGCTTGGGATTCCATGCTGTCCGGAAGGGGAGTCATCCTGTGACTGGGTATCTCAACACCTCTTCTTTGGAGGGGGGACGGACTAGGGGCCGGCTAAAGCTGTCCGTTCTGAAGAGCCAGCGGCTGCTCAGATGAGGCAGGACAGGATGCACGCAGTAGGTCTTCTTTATGGCTTGGACAATGCCTGCCTCTGGTCCGTGTTCAGACATGATTACAGAAGAGTCCTCTCCTCTTGACCCCATCCGGCACAGAGGGCCCTTGTCTGACGCAGATCTGCATGTGAAACCGCATATTCTCAACAGGAGACCACCAGGGCCTGTATCTGAGTGCGCCAGGCTGGCCCCTACAACACCAGGGCCTCGCTGATAGGACCAGGCCAGCTCCTGCATGTTGGGGGCTGCTCCTTCCCTCACCTGAACAATCTCCCCTGCTGACCTCACAACTGCTGTGGCTCCTCCTACACACTCATCCACCCGGTCAGATCACAAGCTGCCCCCTTTCTCCTTTCCAGGGGGACACAGCAGACAGCAGGCCAAACTCCATTGGCAGAGATGCCCTGCCCGCCTCGGCCAGGCCCATCCTGAGCCCTTTGCGGCACTGCCAGCTGCCCCAGCCCCGAGCCCCACCCGATCTGCTTCCTCCCTGCTTTCTTCACCTGTTGGCACCCACCCCTTCTCCTGGACATTCTCTTGCCGGACACATCTTCCTGAGCGCACAGCCAGCTGTGGCTCCTGCCAGAGTCCCCTTCACCGGCAGGACAGGTCCAAGCCCTCACCCATGTGCAGCCCTGGCCTTCCCTCCCGCGGCGGCCTCTGCTCTGCGTGCGTCCCCCGGCTTCCCGGCCCCGCCCTGGCCCACACCTCCAGCCCCTGGTCGTCCCCAGGGAGCCTCCCCCAAGGATGAGCTCAGCCAGGAGTTTGTCCTCCTTGAATCCCCTGAGAAAACACTGTCCCTGCACAGTTCGCTTGGCATTTATTCCTGAGCCGCTCCTCTGCCTCTACCGGTGTTCTCTTCAACCACCTGAATGCTCCGTGTTTTCTCCCCTGCGTGAAACCCTCGCGGGTCTGTGAGCTACCACGGAGCAGGTTCCCGTGCGCTTGGAGCGCCTGCAGGCAGGGTACCTTGGATGAGGGGGCCGCACCTGCCCGAGGAGAGGTGGGGAAGGGGAGCCGCGTCGCCTGCCCGGGGCTCGGCAGGCGAACAGAGCAGGGTGTCTAGGGGTAGCGTGTAGCGCGAGGGGGTCTCCAGGAAGGGCCCGGCCGGCTGGGAAGGCGGTGTGCATTGGGCCTGGGGAAGTGGGGCCCGCTTGTGGCTCAGGCCGAGCAAGGTCAGGCCTTGGGTTGAGGAGCTCGGGGACAGCGGAAGGCCAACTCGAGCAGCCATCAGGGAGGGTGACAGCGGAAGGCCAACTCGAGCAGCCATCAGGGAGGGTGACAGCGGAAGGCCAACTCGAGCAGCCATCAGGGAGGGTGACAGCGGAAGGCCAACTCGAGCAGCCATCAGGGAGGGTGGACTTCACCCCGCTGGCAGCCATCAGGCGGGTGGTGTGATCGGTGTGTCGGAAGCACGGCTGGCAGCTGGGCAGAGGCCTGGGGGAGGTGAACGGACAGGTGAGCACGACGAGGATGGGCAGGCAGAGGGGGTGGGGCAGGACGAGCGAGGGCAGAGAGGACAGAGCCGTTTCCGGCCTGGGGGTCGGGTGGACGCCGACGGGGCTCACGCAGGAGCAGCAGGCATGGGGCAGGCCACCGCCGAGGTGCCCGCGGGCGCGGGGCTGCTGGCTGCGGTGTGGGGGGCCCTTCAGAGATGCTGGGGTGCTGGCGCCAGTTAAAGGAGTGGGTTGATGGGCTCGCGGGGAGGAGGTGGGAGAGCGCTGGACAGCGGGCCCTTGGGGGGAGGCCACAGTCAGGAGTGTCTTCTGGGGCTGGGAGCTCAGGAGAGCTCAGGGCAGGGAGGTGCTCAGAGCGGCTGAGCCCCGGGCAGCGGAGGGACCCCTCTGTGGGAGGATGAGGATAAGGACAGCTGGCTGACCTCTGAGTGCACATCCCAGGGCCAGGGGTGGGTGGGGAGGGCTCTGGAGTTGAGACAGCAAGAGCCACAGGGGAGGACGCGCAGGACCAGCTGAGGCTGAGGGCCACGGCAGGGTGGGGCCTGGAGAGCTGCAGAGGGTGCCAGAGGCAGGCCAGGGACCCTCAGAGTCTCCGTCCAGCTCTCCCCTGGGGGCTCCGGTGTGCAGGTTTCGGGCGGGGGAGGGGGGAGGGGGGCGGAGGGCCTTCATCTGAGCCAGGCCTGGGCCGCGTGTCAGGTGCCCGCTGGTGGGCTCCCTGGGGGCCCTTCAGAGCCAGAGGGGCAGGACAGGCCTGCCTGGGGGCGGCCAGTGACCTATGCCGCTGCCCGTCAGGCCCCCGCCCCCCCCATCACGCCGTGCAGCTCCCAGGCACGAGTGGCAGACGTCGTGTGACCCAGGCACCACGCGTCACCACCGGGAGCCTTGGGGTCCCCGTCCATCAGCCGGGAACCCCGGCATGCAGCTCGTGACGGGGCTGGGAAGATTGCAGAAACGGAGGTGGAAGCAGGAGAGAGCAGCAAGGTTAGCTGCTGTCGTTAACCTCCGCGACCTCCGCCCCGAGCCAGGCCCCGCCGTCCCCGCCTGTCCTGCTCACTGCCTCACGCTGGCAGTGCCTAGACCCGTCCCCCACTTGTGGAGGACGTGGCAGTGACGAGAATGATGAAGGGAACACAGAGCGCGGAAGGTCCCATTTATTGTAATTTTAAAGACAGCAGAATGAGAGGAAGGCGTCCTCCTCCCCTGAAACATACCCGTCCCCTCTCTGCCCTCAGGACTCAGCACAGGGACGAGACCCTCACACCCCGCAGGTCCCCCAGAGGGCAGCACTCTAGTGTGGGGCTGGGGAGGGGAAAGGGATACTTTATGCCAGGCGGGGGAGCTGGGACAGGAGGGGAGACGTGCACCCTCACCTCTTGGCTCCATCCCTCTCCCCTGGGACCTGGTGTTGCCCCCAGACCTGGGGTGGGCTGGCAGACAGGGCTCATGCAACACTGAGTGGGCAGGAGGTGGCACGGAAACCCGGCCCCACTGCCCTTTGGCAGGGCGGGAGGGCTAGAAGGGGCCATGCTGGCCACAGCAGATCCGAACAGAAGTGTCGGCAGTGTACAGACGGGAGGGTTGGAGGGGGGCTCCCTCTGTCCCAGGCTGCGCGCAGGGACGAGAGAGGGGAGGTACAGAGGAACTGCCACGCTGGGGGCAGGGTCCAGGCCAGCCGTGCCACCTGAGTGGGGCCCCGCATGTGCCAGGGGCTCGGGCTACTCCTTGGCGCGGCCGATGATGGTAAGGATGTACAGGAAGATGTTGATGATGTCCGTGTACAGGTTCAGCGCGGCAAACACGTACTCCTCCGGGCTCAGGGACAGCTGCTTGTTGCCCAGCAGCAGCTGGGTGTCCACTGCCAGGAACTGGGGTGGCGGCACGGTCACGGTGAAAGACACGCCCCCCGCCCGCCACCCCGCCCGCGCCGCCCGCGCCCGCCACTCACGCAGGTGAAGAGCAGAGCGCCGAGCGAGGCGTACACGATCTCCAGGATGCGGTTCCGGACGAAGATGCAGAGGATGGCGAAGATGATCAGCACCACCACGCTCACCAGAAGCACGCCCATGCACGAGGTGAAGTCGTAGCGGGTCTGAGGGCACAGGGACAGGCGGCAGGCCCTGGGTGCCGCGGCCCCGGAAGGCCTCAGGGCCCCGGGGGCCAGCGGCGCTGCCTTGGGGGGCGCCTTACCTGCATGGAGAAGATGACCACCGTGAAGCAGACGGTCGTGGTGATGCCTACGGCCATGATGACCGCCTCAGTGTTGTAGAAGCTGGCGATCATGCCCACCATGTAGGACAGGCTGACGGTCAGGATCGACTGAGGGGAGACGCGGCCCTGAGCGTGTGGAGCCGCTGCCCCACCCCCACGCCGCCCCCGCCCCCCGTCGCTGCAAAGCGTGAGTCGTGGGCCGTGAAGCCCCGGGGGCCAGGGGCTTAGGGTCTGGGGGTTACCAGTGCGACGAGGTTCCAGGGGTGCTTTCGCCGGAAGTCCCCACAGCAGCTGAGGACGATGAGGGAGATGAAGAAGACGGCGTAGGAGACGTAGTAGGTCCAGACGTTCTCCCGGACAAAGCCCTTCACCTCCCCGACGAAGGTGAACACGGCCACGGTGGACAGAGTCACGGACAGCTGCAGGGTCAGCACCAGGAACACCTGGGGAGGGAGGCGGCTCAGAGCTCCGGCCAGCACGGCTGCCCACGCCCTCCGCAGCCCCTGTGGCCCACCTTCCGGATGAAGGCCTGCCGGATGCTCTTGTCATCCCAGTTGGTGGCAGGGAAGTCCTGGTTGTCGTAGTAGGATGGGGGGCCCTCCTCGTGATAGTTCCCGTGCTGAGGTGCTGAGGAGCGGGACGGGCTGGGTCAGCACCCTCACTGGTGCCGGGAGCCCCTGCCCCGCCCGCCCCTGCCCCACGACTCACAGCCAGAATCCTGTGCCGGGAAGGCCTGTGGTTGTCCATAGGGGTTGGGGGGAAAGGGGCTCTGTGGATATGGCCCCTGAGGGTAGCCCCCTTGGGGGTAGGGGCCCTGAGGGTAGCCTCCTGGGGGATAGGGGCCCTGGGGGTAGCCTCCTGGGGGGTAGGGACCCTGAGGGTAGCCCCCCTGGGGGTAGGAGCTGGGGCCCTGAGGATACCCTGTCTGGCCATAGGGGGAAGGCTGGAACGGGGGCTGTGGGTAAGGGGCCCCTGGGTAGGGAGGCAAGGAGGGCTGGGGCCCCGCAGGATATCCAGGGTTGGGGGGAGGATAGCTGTCTGCGGACACCAAGAAACTCTTTTCATGGGACATGGCCTCAGGTTCTGTGGTCTCCCCCTAGAGAACAGAGAGAGAACAGTTAGCCCTGAGGTGACGGGAACCAGCCAGGGGCCTCTCCACCTGCTACCGGGAAACCGGGACGGAAGGAGGCAGTTTCGTGACCTTTGCCCCAGGGCTGTCCGGAGCCCGAGCTGGGGGGCCAGGAGAGGCGGGTGGGTATCGGGTGGCTAGGCGTGCGGCTTCAGGAGGGGCCGCTACAGGCCGACCCCAAAGATGGAGGAGGGGATGGAGGGGATGACTTCGGCAGCCTCAGGATTGTGGGCTTCTGCCGTTTCTTGCAAGCAACTGGAGGGGCCGTCTCACCGCTGCCGGCCTCTCCGGGTCAGAGCTCAGCGCGGGTCGGGGCTGGGGGCGCGGTCGGGGCGGTGCGGGGGTGTGCCCGGACCCTCCCCTTCACATCCCGCCCCTTAAGCAGCTTTAAGGGGCCAGAGCCGGCGGCTATTTCTATCCCAGGAAATCCCCACGCCATCTGTGACCAGCCAGAGCCCTGACCCCCCTCCAAGAGCAGGGCCCGAGCGTCCCTCGCTCCCGGGGTGGGGGCAGCAGGCCTGGATCGGCTGCCGGGGTGCCTGCCAGCGGGGTACGCCAGGAACAGCGGGTTGCGGGGGGGGGGGGGGGGATGGACGCGACCAGAGGGCGTGCGGGGGAA
>NW_021145902.1:10134-43648 GCF_002837175.3 Physeter macrocephalus | reverse complement strand
GGGGGGGGGCGGGGATGGAAGCGAGCAGAGGGCGTGCGGGGGAACAAAGCGGACGTGGGGGCGAGGCGGGTGGTGGCGGCGGCCACGCAACCCGCACCGAGGGCGGGGTGGGCCCTCCTGCCCGTTCGGGGGGCGCTCGGACCGCCCGTCCGGCTGTCGCCGCAGTGCGCCGCCCCCGCCCGCCCTGGGCCCTCCGGCTCCCCGGCCCCGCCGCCACCGCCCCCCGGCCCCCGCGGGCCGCGCGCCCGGCCGGACCGACCGACTGACCCACCGCAACGCCTGTCTGCTGCGCAGGGCCCGCGCGGGGGCGGCAGTGGCCGGCCGCTGAGCGAGTAGACACGCTGCTGGGCTTGGGCCGGGGACTCACCAGTCGCGCGAGTCGCCTCAGGCCTGTGCGCCCGGTGTCCGCTGCGCGGCCGCGCGGTCGACGGCCGCTGTGCCCGCGCCCGCACCCGCACCCGCTCCCGCTCCGCGGCCGGCTGGGCTGGGCCTGCGCCTGCGGCTCGGGAGACGCAGCGGGGCCTTGTGACGGGGCGGGGCCGGCGGCGCGGGGGCGGGGCCGTGGGCTGGGCTCCGCGGGGAACGCGGGGGCTTCTCGCGGATGGACCCTACCCGACTGGGTCGCCCTGCGGGCTTCTTTCCGAGCCCCAGGCCCGGGACCCGCGTCCCATCCTGTCCGCTGAGGGGTGGCCTTCGGCCGTGAGGGCTGTAGACCTCTGGAGGCTGAGACCTAGCCTCTCCAATTTCAAGGGTCAGGGAATTTTGAGAAATTTATTCCTAAATCTGGGATTTGCTAAGTCTGACAAGCACTCTCCATCCCTCCTTGGCCTTAAAACTCCACTTCCCCTTTCATCCAAGTCTGTTCCACATCAAGAGGCCTAATTGTTTAAATGCTCTATCCTCTCTAGGAAACAAGTCCAGGTCCCTACTAGACCAGTTATCCTTACTTGTTTTTATCACAGAATCACAAGCTGTAAGGGTGGCATTCTTAGCCCTGTTTCGCTGCTAAGGGGCTGAGGCTTAGAGATACCCCAGGACTGGAGGCCAAGTTAAATTCCCTCGGCTCCAGCGGTCCTGAGGAAGTGCTGCCTGCCACCTCCAGGGACATCCCTGCGACGTGGTCTCCTGGAGCCCTCTGCAGGAGTGCCTCTCCACCTGGGGCCTAGGAATCTTACTGTACTTTCCGGCCTCTTGGATAGTGGCCTCTCCCAGGCCCAGCAGTGATTGGGAAGAGGCTCTGTCCTGTGCAGCTGGTGTGCTGGTTCACCGTTGAACGGCGGGCCCCAGGGAGGGGAAACCCTGATCTGTACCTTTGCACTTGTCCTTCATAGAAATACCCCATCGTGGCTGATTTCAAGCGACCACCAGTTTAACAACTGATTCACAAAGATTCCTGAAAATTGAACAATGTAGTCATGATGTGAGTTGCTCCAGCACACTGCCGCCTGTGGTAGCAGGGATTGGTGTAATAAGTAAATTATACAGTATGTTAGAAGATGATGAGTTCCAGGAGAGGAGAAAATATAGAGCAGGCAGGGATGACTTCAGGTTTTGTAGAACTAGAAGCTCATACAATTTGAGGGGTCTTTTTTAAGAAAAATAATGAAAAATGACAAATGTGAAGTTGAGCCCAGGGCCCTAGGAGGGGCCCATGCAAGTCACAGTTCCTTGAAGAATTTTAGGTTCAACTGGAATCTGCCACCAAGAACCTGGTAAGGTGAATCCGGGGGAGGGGTGGCCAGGTGGCTCTGTAGGAGAGGCTGGTCTGGGAAGAGGGAAGGGCCAGTGCAAGGGCATCGGGGAGGAGGGTCTGCTGCACTGGATGACGGAGGATGGGGGATGCGGGGGGGTGCGGCAGAAGGGACTGGGGCCCGGTCAGTCCAGCCTGGCAGGTCCTCCCAAGGACTTTGGCTTTACTCTGGAGCCAGCTGTAGCAGCTGTCGGTGCCACTTATAAGGCTCACCCTGCCCTCTGTTGCGGATGGACAGTGCGAGTGGGCAGGATTGGCAGAGAGAGATCAGTTAAGAGGTCAGAGTAGTAATCCAGGCAAGAGATGATGGAGGCTCAGGTCAGGGTGGGGGCAGCCAGGGGGCTGGGTGTAGGGCTCGGGGCACAGACTGGACAGGTCCTCAATTCCTTGGAGAAGTGGCAGGGGCGGAGGCTGGGTTTTCGTGGCTGAGGGATAAGTGGGAGGTGCGAGATGGAGAGCAGCGGGGGGCACAACTCTCTGAAAGGCTGGCGGCCAGTGGAGCACAGGCAAGGGGGCTACTCGGCGGCAGCAAGGAGGGACTGTGGATCGTAAAGGTGCAGCCAAGCATGAGGCTCCGCGTCCGTCCCCTCTGTCACGGGGATGTGCTGCAGCAAGGCCCGTGAGCACAGCATCAGCCCCTTGGCGGTCAGCCTTGGTGCCGCCGCCACCTCCGAGGACAGCGTAGGCTGGGGAGGCGGGGAGGTGTGCGGGCGGGGCAGGGAGGAAGGCTGCGCTGGGATGGAAGCTCTCGTAGGTCAGGAGTGGGAGCTGCCGACCCACCCTCGCGGGGTGGGAGGTCGGTCCCCTGTGTGTCGCCCAGGTCGCTGGGGAGAGTTGAGAGCCAGCCTCGGCCGGGCCGGCCAGAGCCCCGAGGTGCTCGAGCGGTGGGGGAGGGTAACACGGAGGCTTCAGGTCTCGGGTGGAGGGCGATGATCCGAGCCCCCCGTGTGGATTTACCAGGGAGGGCGACTGGCCGTACTGAGGCTCACAGGGAAGGGCCCGTGGGAGTGGAGGACCGCGAGTGGACACCCCCCCACCCGGCCAGCCGCTGGGCTGAGGTCAGACAGGTGGGGCGGGTGGCCCAGGCCGAGGGCTGAGGAGCTGGGGGTGGGGCTGGAAAGTTCTGCAGGAGGGGCCTGAGACGGGAAGCACCAGAGAGGCAGCCGCTCGGCCCCAGCACTGCTGGCCCCTCCCTCCCTCCCACGGTTTCACTTTTGTTTTCTTGTCCCAGCCCTTCGGCTTCAGGGCGAAGGGGAAGGAGGCCGGCCGGCTGAAGGCCTAGGCCTCGGCGGCCCAGGCAGCTGGGGAGCGTGAGTGGGGGATGTGGGCCAGCCCCACAGTGAGGGGGGTGCCAGGGAACGCTGCCCAGGGGCCTGCGAGGGGTGAGGCGGGGCTGTGGGCTGCTACCCCACCTGCTCCTCCGGCCCAGGCTGTGATGATGGACGAGGAAGAGGCGGAGCTGGGGGCAGCCGTGGAACTCAGAGGCCTGCCCCCCGACGTCCCAGACGAGCTGCTCACACTCTACTTCGAGAACCGTCGAAGCTCTGGGGGTGGACCTGTGTCGAGTTGGCAGAGGCTTGGCCGCGGGGGCATTCTCACCTTCCAGGAGGCTGCAGGTGAGGGGACCCGTGCAAAGGGGCAGCCTGGGCCCCCATGGGCCGCCGGCCCTGACACCCCCTCCCCCTGCCTGCAGATGCAGCGAGGGTCTTGGCCCAGGAGGAGCACACTCTGCACGGCGCTCGCCTGAGCCTGCGGCCAGCCCCACCACGCGCCCGTTCGCGCCTACTGCTCCAGGGACTGTCTGCTGGCATGGGACCCCAGCGCCTGGAGCAGTACGTCCAAGCCCTGCTTTGTGCCGCAGGGCAGCCGGGGCAGCCGTGCCGTGCCCTGGCCAGTCCCCGGCCAGACCGGGCCCTGGTGCAGCTGCCCAAGCCCCTTTCAGAGGCAGGTGAGAGGCGGGATTGGGGCAGACGTGCCTTTCGGGGGTGCTGCCCCGAGCTGACTCGCACCCTCCCCACAGAAGCCCGCGTCCTGGAGGAGCACGCGCAGGCCCTGGGCCTGGAGGGGGCTGAGGTCTCCCTGGCCTGGGTGCCTCAGGCCCGGGCTGTGCGTGTCGTGGGGGGCAACCCCCCTGCAGACCTGCTGCTGCTGGAGCTGTACCTGGAGAACGAGCGCCGCAGTGGCGGGGGGCCCCTGGAGGGCGTGCGCAGCCTGCCAGGGCACCTGGGCACCATCGCTTCCTTCCGGCAGTGGCAGGGTGAGTGGGGCTGGACAGGGCGGCCCGCCCTCCCTATGCCTTGGAGCCCTGACGACTTGTGTCCTTTCCCTTCCTCCAAGTGGCCGAGCGGGTGCTGCAGCGGGCCCACCAGCTGCAGGGCTCCGAGCTGAGCCTTGTCCCCCACTACGATGTCCTGGAGCCCGAGGAGCTCAGCGAGCACACCAGTGGAGGGGACCGCTTGGCCGGGTTGGGGCCGGGGGCCCCCAGGCGTGCTCTCCTGGAGGCCGGAGGGCCAGCAAGGGCACAGAATTGTGCAGGGAATGTGACATTGGGCTCTGAGGAGGCACCGGGGCAAACAGGAGCCTCTCTGAGAACAGGCCCTCTCTGGGACAGGTCCTCTCTGGGACAGGCCAGTCCCGTCAGCTCAGGGCCCATGGGGTCTTCAGAACAGGGGGCGCTGGTGAGCCCGGGGCCTCCGGGGTCTCCAGGCCCAGTGGAGATCGCCGTGGAGTCTCTGGAGCAGGTGGCATCAATGAGCCTGGGCCCCGTGGGGTCACCGGGGCAGGAGGGCCTGGTGGAGACAGTGCTGCCGATGGAGCTGGGAGCAATGCGCTTCATTCAACGCTATCATGAGGACCTTCTTGCTGGCCTGGGAGACGTTGCCCTCTTCCCACTCGAGGGATCAGATACGACTGGATTTCGGGTAAGTGACCCCTGAGGATTCCTCACCGCTACTACTGGGGGTTCTGGGTGCCTTTCCTGTGCCCTAAACCTGCTAACTGCTCCTCCTCACCCCGCCCCTTGGTCCTGCAGCTCTGCGGAGCCCTGGCCCCATGCCAGGCAGCCGAGGAGTTTCTGCAAAGTCTGTTGGGCAGCGTTAGCTGTCACGTGCTGAGCCTGAAGCACCCAGGCAGTGCCAGGTTCCTGCTGAGCCCAGAGGGGCAGCACCTTCTGCGGGGGCTGGAAGCTCAGTTCCAGTGCGTCTTTGGGACAGAGCGTCTGGCCAGGGCTGCCCTGGACACAGACCTGGGAGAGGTAGACATGGAGCCCTCCCCTCCCCTCCCCTCCCCCACACCTCAGCCCCCCGTACCTCCTCCACCCTTGCTCAGAGGCCTGGGAGGGGTATGTGTCTGGAGGGTACTGGCATTCTTTCCCAACAGGTGGACCCCACTGAGGCCCTACAGGCCCTCCCTGGCCACTCCCACACCCTGTGGCCTCCAGACAATACGGACAGTGACCAGGAGAATATGAGCCTAGGTAGGGCTCCCTGGGGACCCTGGCACATCCTGCAGCCCTTTCTTGACCTCATCCTCTGCTGCTCTGCCCTGTGACCATATACCCTCTAACCCCCTCTCTATCTTCCACCCGTCCCCTGACTAGTCCTCTCCTTCAGCCCCATCCTGGCTGGACTTGACCCCTGACTCGGTGCCTCTCCCTGTTCCCAGAGGAGGTCCGAGAGCTGCTGGCCGCCCTGGAGGGCCTGGACGGGGAAGACTGGCTGCCACTGGAGCTGGGGGAGGAGGAGCCTGAGGGGCAGCCGGAGGAGGAGAAGACTCCCAGGGCTGGGGAAGGGCCCGTGGCCCCCAGCACCGGGGCGCCTGGGCGGCTGGAGGAGGAGGCCGAGCTGCAGCTGGCTCTCTACCGGTCACTGGAGCCACAAGGCCAGGTGGCCGAGCGGGAGGAGGCTGTGGCGCTGCAGCGGGCCCTGGCCCTCTCCCTGCTGGAGCCGCCCCCGCTGGAGGAAGAACAGGAGCTCCGGGGTGGGGCGCCTGGTAGCTGGGCCCAGCTGGAGGTGCATGCAACCTTTGAGCAAGATATGGATGAGCTGGACCGGACCCTAGAGGCGGCCTTGGAGGTGCACCTCCGGGAGGAGACGGTGGGGCCCCAGGGCTGCGTGCTGCCCGCGGAGCTGTGCGCCCGCCTGGAGCGGCGCCACGGCGTGAGTGTTGCCCTTCGTGGTGACCGCACCGTCCTCCGTGGCTTTGGGACCCAGCCCACCCGTGCGGCCCGCCACTTAGCAGCGCTGCAGGCTGGCCCCTGGGATCAGAGCTTGGCCTTTCCCTCGGTGGCTTCGGGCCCCACTCGTGAGTCTGCAGCCCGCACGGGGGAGGGCAGGGTGGACCGGTGCCCCAGGCATGGCCCGTACCCCCTTTCTCCCGGTGTGTCAGTGCCACAGCAGAGGCCGAGGGAGCCCTTGGGCAGGCTGGAGTGTGTGGCCGAGAGCAGCAGTGAGTTCCATACGGTAGTGCAGGCCTTCTGCGACACACTGGACGCTGCCCACGGCAGGATCTGTGTTGTCCAGGTGAGTCCACGCCCTGCCTTGCCAGCCTCTGGGCTCCTGGCGCCATCTTTGCCTTGCAGAGCCTGTGGGGTCTCCCTCTTGCCTGCGTCAGGGTCGGCTGGCCAGAAGCTGCCCGGCAGGCTGAAGGCTGTGGGGGGCAGGGGAGCATCAGAGCTCCACAGCCCCGTTCCCTGCCCGAAGGGTGTTCACGAGTGTGCGGCCAGGGAGACAGAAGGCTGTAGGGCTTAGGGGGTCCCAGCGCAGGTCCCCACTTCTCCGGTTACAGCCCGATGCCGGCCACGGTTTCTTCCTCTAGAACGTGGGGTGGTGATGCCATCTCGTGGCTGCTGTGAGGATGTCCCATTCCACCCGTTGTTCCGGGTGCTGTTCTGGGGGCCGTCTGCCTCCCAAGGGGTCTGCTCCAGCGGGAAGAGGGCTGGCTGCAGCCAGGCAGCCGCCTCCTACATTTTCACTTGTTGAACGTGGCAACTCTGAGCACGGTTGGGTCGTGGAAAGGGCTGGGCACCACGGGTGGGGGACCCGAATGAAGCTCTGGGAGCCCCAGTGAGCCCTGGCCACCCAGGCAGGTGGGAAGCAGAGGCTGAGAAGGAGGGGCTCAGAGGCGGGGCGCTGGAGGCAGCGAGGGCCAGAGTGCCTGCAGGGCCAGAAGGAAGGACTGAGGAGGGGCTGTGTGCCAGGCAGGGGTGGAGAGCGACTGGGAGGTGAGAGCTGGGCCAGGCTGTGGAAGCGAGGGGGCAGAGAGGAGCTGCAGCAGAGTGCAGGGCTGAGTGCTTCCAGCTCAGGGGAAGCAATCTCGGGGCGCTGGAGAGCTGGGCTCACGGTGCTGCGGGTGAAGCCAGGTGGCCCTCTTGACTGCTGATGCACCAACTTGTGGGTGGGTGGGCCTGGGGGCAGCAATAGCAACCCGGATCTGGTCAGATATGCGGACCCTCACGCCTTTCCCAGACCGGGCCCAGTCCGCCACCAGAACCAGCCCCACCGCTTTCCCGGGGATGTCCACTGTGACTCCGGGTGGACGTAGCCACCGTCACTTCTGCACTTGGAGAGGGGAGGACGCCCTGCGCGCATGCCCGTGCTCCTCCTGAGGCTGTTAGTCACGTGCGCTTGATTCTTCCAGCAGGACCTTTGTGACTTTACGTGGTACACTTGAGTCTTTTTTCCACTTAACGATTTTAGAGACTGTTTCTTGCCTCCCTGCACGGAAGATCAGGAGAATGGGCTTCCCTTCCCCCCTTTCACCTCCTCCTCCCTCTTCCATCTCACAGTTTGGCCAGTGACATTATTTTGGGCCATAGGTTGATCAATATATAATGAGAATGAAAAAATATTTACCACTGGACCAGAGAGGAAAGGGGGAAATGAAAAACCTAGTTATTTAAACCATGTTGCATGAAAGAGAATATTCTAGGATTCAAGGACTAATGGCTCTTTTTTTTTTTTAATAGACTTATTTTATTTATTTATTTTTTAGGCTGCGTTGGGTCTTCGTTGCTCTGCGCGTGCGCTTTCTCTAGTGGCAGCGAGCTGGGGCTACTCTTCGTTGTAGTGCACGGGCTTCTCACTGCGGTGGCTTCTCTTGTTGCGGAGCACAGGCTCTAGGCCTGCAGGCTTCAGTAGTTGTGGCTCGCGGGCTCTAGAGCGCAGGCTCAGTAGCTGTGGCGCACGGGCTTAGTTGCTCCGCGGTATGTGGGATCTTCCCGGACCAGGGCTTGAACCCGTGTCCTTTGCACTGGCAGGTGGATTCTTAACCACTGTGCCACCAGGGAAGCCCAACTAATGGCTCTTGATTTTGTTTACTTTCTTCGTTTTTCTCTGTGGTGCTTGGCTGCTGGCTTACTCTTGGTGACCCTGTCACCTTCTTGCATAGATTCCTTTTCTGTGTAGTAGAAGTATCTCCTTGAGTGAGTAGCCAAAGTTTTGGACTTTTAAATGTATTTTGCTTTTTGCAGTTAGAAGTAATTTGCAACTATAATTTGATATTGGTATTTTTTCAAACAAAAGATGCTATGTGTTTATTAAGACATTTCTGTTAACTTAAACACAGCTGGTTCTTGCATACCTTAATCTGTCCTTATTTTGTCATCACCATTCATAGTTTGGCTGGATATAGGGTTCAAAATCAAAACATGTTTTCCTTCAGATCTTTGAAAGACTTAACTCTTTTTCTATCCTCCTTAAAATTTTTTGTTCTTGGAAAGGCAAGAAAAAAAAAAAATCCTTCTATGGTCTCTTAGCATCCAGTATTGCTGGTGAGGACCCCAATATGAAAACGTGAGGTTTTTTTCCATGTCTGTATGTCGACTTTGGGGTGTGTGTGTGTGTGTGTGTGTGTGTGTGTGTGTGTGTGTGCGTGCGCGCGCGCGCACGCGTGCATCTGGACACTTGTAGACTTTTCTTTCACTTTGAAGGTTGAAGTTTTCCAAGCAGGTATGTGCCTTTTCACACTGTCTTTGGCATTTTATGGCAAGATCCTTTCCATCTGAAGATGCTGCCTTCAGCTCAGGCAAACTGTCTTCCATTAAGTCCTCACTTGCTCCCATCACCTGTTGGGTGTCTTCTTGTGGAGCTCCTATGACTCAGAGCTTAGAGCTCCTCCCCCTTCCCTCATCTGTCCTCTCACAGTTCCCGACTCTTTTCTTTAGCTCTGCACTCTGAGTCACTTCCTGAACTCCATCTTCATCATCTTATTACTACCCACACCCACTGGATGCAGTTCAGCAATTCCATTCTTAATGTAAGAACTCTTTAATTTTCAGACTGTTTCTTTTTCACGGTAGGTCGTCTTGTTTCATGGATATAATATTCATTTGCATCCCTCTGAAGTGACTAGTTAGAATTTCTTTAGAAACTTTTTGGGTCCCTGAGTTGGCTCCTCTTAGGTTGACTGCTGGGTTGGTCACCTTGGTCTCCCATCACTGAGAGGTCCGGGGCATCTCCTGGCATTGGGAGTGAAGTCCTGCGGGCAATGCAGGCGGGGGGCTCAGCTTTCCTCCGCAGAGGCCTGGCAGTGGGTGCAGGGTTCTGGTGAGTGAATGGGTTGCCTCCCTGCAGACCCCCCTGGAAGCCCTCCAATGCCACTTGGGGCTCCGTGGAGGTGGCGAACGTCCGCCTAATGTCTGCTACTGGGCAGAGCATGACAGGAGCTGTGAGGTCTCCCCAGGCCCTGAACTCCTCCAGGAGAGGGCTCTTGATTTCCGGGCTCAGCCCTGCCCTGTGGCCCAGGGGATACAATAGTCTGGCTCTGACCAAGGCCGCCCGCAGGTGGAGCGTGTGTTGCACCCGCTGCTGCAGCAGCAGTACGAACTGCACCGGGAGCGCCTGGAGCAGTGCTGTGACCGGCGGCCGGCCGAGCAGGTCCTGTACCACGGCACGTCGGTGGCCACCGTCCCGGACATCTGCGCGCACGGCTTCAACCGCAGCTTTTGCGGCCGCAACGGTGAGGCCTGGGGCCCTGAAGGGGCGTGGTCTCTGCCCACCGTAACCACCCTGACCCCCGTGCCTCCCCCGCCCGCAGGCACGCTCTACGGACAGGGCGTGTACTTCGCCAAGCGCGCCTCCCTGGCGGTGTTGGACCGCTACTCGCCCCCCGACGCCGAGGGCCACAAGGCGGTGTTCGTGGCGCGGGTGCTGACCGGCGACTACGGGCAGGGCCGCCGCGGGCTGCGGGCACCCCCCTCGCGGCCCCCCGGCCACGCGCTCCTGCGCTACGACAGCGCGGTGGACTGCCTCCCCCGGCCCGGCATCTTCGTCATCTTTCACGACACCCAGGCGCTGCCCACACACCTCATCACTTGCAAGCACATGTCCCGGTCTCCCCTTGGAGAGGCCCCTGGGCTCTTGAGCAACTCCCCAGCCACCTAACCCAAGAGGCCCCGCCCCCTCGGCCCAGCCGCTGGCCTCCTGCTCACCAGGCTCCCCGCTCCACACAGCCCCACCGCCCCCTCCCCCGCCCGAGCTGCCCCCGGGGGCGCCCCTGCCTCCTGCAGTGGTGCCCATACGGGCGGCCGGACGAGGAGGGCTTGGGCAGGGTTCCCCGCCCCCCGCACCCCCGGGCCGGCCCAACCACCAGGGGTCAGCAGAGCCCAAGAGGAGGGGGGCCGGCCCTCGCCCGAGCGCGACTGTGTTGTTTGAATAAATGTGTACGTGAAACCAGGCGGTGTGACCTGCGAGCTTCGAGTCCGACCTGTTTGGGGGCATGGCTAGGGGCGGGGGCCGGGGCGCAGAGTCCGCTGGTGCTTTGGGGCGGCCCTGGGCAGCCGGCAGAGGCCGGACCCGGCGCGCACCCGAGCGACCCCGCGTCGCCTTAGTGTCACGCACGCTCCGCTCCCCTAACGACGTCTCCTTGCCGACCGGCCCGCCCTCTGCGCGCGGGGAGGGGGCCGTGCCGGGCGGTGGGGGTGCGCGCGCGGGACGGTACCCGGCAGAAGCCGCGCTCGCGCTCCAGCCCCGCGCGCACTCGGGCGCAGGGGCCGCACGGGCGGCGCTCGGTTCGCGGCCGGGGCGGGGCTCCGGGCTCGCCCCGCCCGCCCAGCCTGCGCAGCTCTCTCGGCACCAGCCGTCCGACCGCGCTGGCCGAGCCCAGCGGAGCTGAGCCACCGGGCACGTAAGACCGGGGCTGGGACAGAGAGGGGCCGGGACAGAGAGGCGCGTGGCGGGCGGGACCCGCGGGGTGGCGTAGGGACTCTTCCTCCGCAGGCATCGCGGAACCAGAGGCTGCGTCCCTTCCCCTCCTCCCTCAGGAGGACGCCACCTCCGCGCGCGGAGACTGCGGAACTGGACGGGCGGTGCCCGGGGTGTGGGCAGGAAAGGCGGCTGGGGTGGTGCGGCTGGCGGTGGGGCTCCGGCCGGGGGACTGGAGCGGAGGCGCCTTGCGGACGGGCTGTAGGGGGCGGGGCAGGGTGGCCCCCAGCTCGGTGCCCGCCGTCTCCTCCCCAGCCCTTAGCCTAGGGGCGGAGGCACAGAGCCCACATTGTGCCCCCGCGCCAGCCCGGCCCCGCCGGGACAGAGCCCCATTCACCTCCTGCACGCCAGCGCTTGTGGGGCCCGGGAGCTGAGGGGCGCGCACGCGCGGGTGTGGGTGCCCTTCGGCAGCTCCGCGGTGCGGTGTACGTGCCGCGCAGGGTGGGCCGCTGGAGGGGCAGCCGAGGCTCCCACCCATGCTTGCCGCAGCAGAGCTCCCGCGGCCCACGCTGATGCGGCTCTGGCTATTTATAGGCCTTCACTGCGGAGACCGAGGTGGGACTGCGTTGGGGCCGGGGTGGGGTAAGGCGACGGGGAGCGCTATTGGCTCAGACAGCTTGGAGGTAGAGCCAGTGTGCGAGGTGCGGGGTCTGGGTCCTTCCCTGAAGGCCGCTGAGGGGAGGGGCAGCAGCCAGTGGTTCCTCATGGCCTGGCTTGCTTGCTGACTCGAGGAGTAGAGGAGATGGGGTCCAGGTTTGGGATGGAGGGATCGGAGGCCAGTGTCTGAGTGATGGGGTGGAGGGGGGATCAGTGTCTTCTGATTGGGTGAACCCCTGTTGACAACGTGGAGGGGTCAGTGTTTGGGTAACTAAGAGAAGAGAGTGGCAGTGAATGTTGGGGGGTGGGGGGTATCAGTGTCCCAGTGATAGACTGGAGGGAGTGAGGTCGATGTCTTGCGGGGGGGTAACCGTGTGGATATCAGAGGAATGAGCTGGAGGGGGTGAGGCCAGCTGTGGATGGCTGCAAAGGGTTGTCCGTGTCTGGGTTAAGAGGGTCGGGGTTCAGTGTGTAGATGAAGCGGGACATAGGAGCGGTGTGGGTGTCCGTGTCCAGATGACAGGGTGGATGGGGTGGGGTCCATGTTTAGATTAAGAATGTGGTGGGTCAGTATGCAGTATCCCCCCCATACACGGTGGTGTGACACCCCCCCCCCCCCCGCCGCTCCCTCTCCAGGAGGCCATGTCGGGCGAGCACCACGAGGTTCGGGCAGTGGTTGAGGATGGCTCCAACGGAGGCAGTGGCTCGCCCAGCCCTGGGGACACACTGCCCTGGAACCTGGAGAAAACACAGCGGAGCCGGCTAAGCGGAGGTGGCCCTGGGGGGAATGGGAGTGTCTTGGACCCTGCCGAGCGAGCAGTCATCCGCATTGCAGGTAACGATGCTGAAGAGCTTCGTCTGTTCAATTCATAAACATTTGCTTGTTGACTGAGCACGTGCTGTGTGCTCTGTGCAGGTATAGGACTGGGATGAGACCTGAGGGTGATCTGCGGGTCAGAGGGGGCCTCTCCTCTCCCAGGTGGTTGCAGACAGCACAGCGCCACCTGCTGGCTCCACCCGGTCAGCTGCATGAGGCCTGAGGTTGAGCTTGCTGAGGTGGCACCATCATTGGTCTCAGGACAAGGGTCCAGTGCCCAGATGTGATGATGACACTTTCTTGGGATCCTGGGGCAAAGCCGCCTTCGAGGCCCCTGGTCTTGGCTGCCACCATGGGGGTGGGGTGGGTAGAAGCATATAGGAGCAGGACAGGAGGGGCCACCTGGTTGGTGAGAGCCCCAGCCCCTCCCTGAGCCAGGGTCCGGCCTTGCCCTCTAGTAGCTGCCATTCTTGCAGGGAGGATGGGGAAGGCCCAGTGCAAGGCCCCTGACAGTGTCGGGCTGGCAGCTGGACAGTGGCTCCTCCCTTTGGGAAGTAGGTGACCTAGGGCTTGAGGCTATTGGGCAGGGCGTGCTGGGAAGGGAGGAGCCAGCTGAGGGTCTCTGGATCAGTCTGTGGACTACTGACCCTGTCCCGTCGGCTAGGACAGAATGATGATGAGGGTCTGGGGGACGGGCTGGCCCTGCAGGAGACCGGGAGGGTGGACCGAGGTGCGTGGGAAGAGGCCTGAAGCCCAGTGCCGGGCGAAGATGGTGGCGTGGGCAGCAAGGAACTTTGTGGGTGGAAGCACAAGCAACAGCTTGTGGGGACGCAGGGGAGCGGGACAGCGTGAAGGGGAACCTCACCGTCTGCCCCACCCCCGGGGGCCAGTGTGGACATGGCATGGGACCGCCAGTCCTTTTCACATGTCACATCCGGATGTTAAAGGACGAGGCTTTTTTTCTCTCACATGAAAGTGCACCCAGAATGTCCTCCCGCAGCCCGGGACCCTCTTCGCTCTCAGGCCCTGCGGGCGCTCTTTGTGGACACCTGACGACCCTCTTAGTCCTGAGCCCTGGAAGTGGGGCTTCTGGCCACAGGGTTTGTGGCATTTCCAGTTAGAGGAACATTGCCGGGGGCATTCTGGAGAGGGCATTTCTCAACACTGGGAGATGGGGGATTGCCAATCTGATGGGTGGCAAAGAATTTGTCTTTTTTTTTTAACCAATTATTTTTTCTTCTGTAAATTCCCTATTTCAGTCCTTTTATTCGTAGTTAAGTTTTTGTGTGTAAGGGTTTCATATTGAAGATACCCACTCTACCTCCCAGGTTGCAGCAGAAGGATCCCAGGTAGCGGCGGTTGGAGCAGAAGCGGGGTGGGGGGGCGGCCAGGTGAGGTCGCTGGGTCTGGCAGGGTGGCGGAGAGCTCGCGGCTGGGGAGGGAGGGGGCCCCTGCAGGGCCGGACGCGGAGAACTCCGGCTGTCGGCGGGCCGGCGACTGGGGCGGGGGCGGGGAGGGGGTGTGCGCCCGCCGGGACGGGCGCGGGACGCAGACTCGTAGCCTCCCAGCCCGCTCCGCTGCGGCTGCCGGGCCGACGCCGGGAGGCGCCCGGGCGCGCTGCCGCCTCTCCCCCGGGCCCCGCCCGCCCGTGGGGCATCCTGGGTGCGGGGCGGGGCGGGGGCGGCCCCTTTAAGCGGCGCGCGCGGCCGCAGGGACCGAGTGGCCGCCGGGGGCAGGAGGCCCGCTCTGCGCCGCAGCGCCCCGCCGTGTCCCGCGCCTGCCGCCGGCATGGCCGCCCTGCTGCCGCCTGGTCCGCCGCCCGACGAGCAGGACTTCATCCAGGCCTACGAGGAGGTGCGGGAGAAGTACAAAGGTACGGCGCCCCCGCCCGCCCTGCGGGCTGCCTGCCGTCTGGCCGGCCCTGACAGGTCCTCCGGCCGGACAGTCCGGCCTCTGACACCTCGTCCGCGGTAGTCGTCCCGATCGGAGCCCAGCCCCGGCCCCCGCCGCCAGCCTCGCTCGACCCGCGCGGCCACCGGCGCCCGAGGAAGAGGCAGCGCGCTCGGCGGAGCCCCATAGTCATGTCCTTAATAGGGCATCGTGCGGCGCGGGTGGGTGGGGTGGGCCGCCCCGCCCCGGCCAATGTCCTGTGTCCGGAGTCTGTACACAGCAGACACGTGGATCAAGGCAGAGCTGTCCCCTGCCTCTCAGCTAGGTGCTTCCCCCAGGGGTGCGGGTGGCTGCCACTGCCTGGCAGTGGGTCGCATAGTTGCTACCTTTCCTCACCTCCCCCAGTGGGTGAGCACCTAGGCCGCCACCCGCCTCGGCAGGGACTCCTCTTACGCCCCTTTACTGTCCCCTGGGGAGCAGCTGTGGGCTGGGGAAGTCAGGGCAGCCCCCTCCTCCTCTTTAGAGGAGCCACTCCGTGGCTTTGGCAGACCCCGCTGGCCCTGCTCCACACCCCCTGGGGCCTCTGGACCTGTCCAGGCCTTACTGCTGTCAGCTGCCCACAGCCCAACTGCCTGGGGCGCTGGGCTCTGAGCAGGCGTGGGCACAGCCCTGGCTCCTGGCCCGCAGAGGCTTAGAGAGGGTCGAGGTGGGGCCCTGGGCAGAGCTGACCCAGAGCAGGTCCCAGCTCCACATGGCTGGTTATGCTGGCTCTGCCCCCAAGGGCAGTTCAGGGAGAGAGGTCCTGCTGGGACCTTGCCTGGAGCCTGGGCAGCTGCTGTCCATCCACTGACCTCGCCCAGGCAAGCAGGGGAGGTTTCACGGGGCCCAGGGCTCGCCTCTGCCAGGCAGTCCTCCACTCACAGCTTTCCTGGGTCCTGGGCGGGTGGACGTGCTGTGTGCTTCTCCTTGTCAGCTTCTGCTTGTCAGCACTGTGGTCGCCGATCCATTGCCTCTGTGGCCAGTTCGCTGGGGCCGGGAAGAGACGCTCGTGACAGTGGGCTCCTGAGCCTGACTGCCGCACCTGCAGGGAGGGAGGGTATGTCTCTGGAGGGCTGGCCTGGCCTGGGAGGGTCCATCTGGACTGGTCCAGGGCAAGGAAGCAGCTGCCCACTGGGCCACAGCTCTCCTGGCAAACCCCAAGACGGAATTGTTTATGAACTGGCCACTCTAGTGAAAGTAGGGACACCTACACAGAATAACTAGTGCTTTGTTCCAGCCTCTTCCTTGGTCAGGTAACATCGCAGGGCCGTGTGTGGTTCCAGAGGCTGTCAGGGCAGCAAGCTGAAGCATCCCTGCCTGAGGAGCGGTGGCCCCCTGCTCCCGGGATGCCGGCCCACCTCTCAGGAGTGAGTCCTGACAGGACCCTGCGGGCTTCCAGGGTTGCTGCGAGGGCACGCCGGGCTGCCGTGGCCCGTGCCCCCTCCTGGGCTCGCCTGCTTCCTGCCTGCGGGTGCTGGGGCATGTGCCCAAAGTGGACTGGCCACCGCCACGGTGAAGCCCCCCTAGTGTGCGGCACTGGCCCGAGGGCGGCTGAGAGTGGCGAAGTGGGAGCGTAGGTGCCGGGGACTGCCGAGCGGGGCCGAGGGGAGGGGAGGCTTCTGGGCTACCCTGAGTCACCTCCCCTCCTGGCTTGAGGCAAGGGAATGGGGGGCGGGGCTGTGCCTGTGGCTGGGTCGGGGCCACTGCCAAGGCCCAGGAGTGGCCTAAAGGAGCAGAAGCGGCCAGGCTATGGGCCGCGGCCTGATCCTCGTGAGCCCCTTGCGCCTACTGGAGGCCTGAGGCCCTGGCCCACCCCGCCCCAGAGGGGAGGCCGCCCCTAGCGAGGGAGCAGCGGGAAGCCCCTGATCCCGCCGCCTTTGCTGGGGGCTGGGGGGCGCAGCAAGCCCTAGCAGGCTCTGCCCTCGGGGACCCCTGGCCCACCGCTGGGCCCACGAACGGCTCTGGCTTCTGCCTCCTGACCTCTTCCTCGCACCGGCACTCGCCCCCAGCCCCGCCTTTGCCCTGCTCTTGCTCGTGAGATGCACTTGCCCATCTGCCTCCAAAATCCAGCTTCTTCGCCCCTCACCTTTATGTCCCCTCACCCCACAGCAGTGGAGGTGTCACTCCCCAGCTCTCCCTCTGGAAATCCCCAGTTCTCCCCACCGGGCCCTGCTCCTTCCAGAACAATCTCCACTTCCTGTCTGCCTGAACCCCTTGCCCCTCCCCATCCTCCCTGCCTTCGCTCCAGGACAAATTCCTGCGGGGCCGAGGCCGCCTGGGCCTGTGGTTGGAGAGCTCCCTGTGGGCTGGCGAGGGTCTCCAGAGCCTGGCCTGCGACAGTTACGGAGGCGGGGCTGCCCCCGGGGAGCCCGGAGGGGCCTGTGGTCCCGGTGCACGGGCAGGGCTGGGGGCGGGGGCGAGAATTCGGGTGCGGGGGAAGGGTGTGTGGGGAAGGAGCCCCCCAAGCTTCCGAGGCAGGTCTTTGCGCGCAGGGCCAAAGGCCTGTCCAGGCAGACAGGGCATGAAGTCCAGGGCAGGGCGTGGGCAGCGCCGGCCGGGAGGGTCTGGGCAGCTTGTGTAGAGACTTCAAGGTTGTGTCATCAGGGCTGGGAGCAGAGTCAGTGTGGATGGCGGGGGGAGGGGAGGGCTTGAGGGAGGGGCAGTGGGCGGGGAGAGGGGAGGCAGAGGGGAGGAATGTTGGTGGGGTGGGGGTTTGGGGGGGGCGGGTGCTGCAGGCAGGGTTGGGGTAGGGAGCCTGCAGGAGGCACCCACCTGGAAGGCCTGCGGTGGTCTAGGGAAGGTGGGGCTGGAGAGGCGGGCGGGGGTGGGGAGTGTCAGCGCGTCTGCAGGGAGCGTGCTTGCTTTAAGAGTCAGCTGGAAGGGTTCCCCCACCTCCCTGTCAGGCCCTGGGCCTGCCCGGTGCCATTGCGCCTGACATCCTCCTCACGTGGCCCCCCGTCTCCCGTCCTGGACTCTGAGCTTGGTTATCTGTGTCCCTGGCACCAGCCCCAGGCCCTCAGCCAGCACTTGCAGGGTGCTTGCATGGGTGAGTGGATGAGAGCATGGGGTGTCATCTTTGGTGGCCAGAGCTCAACTGGTAGGATCGGAGGCTGGCAGTTATTTGGGGCTCTTTGAAGAGGGCTTTTGGTCTGTGTTTATGGTCAAAAGCAAAATGTGCTGGGACTTCCCTGATGGTCCAGTGGCTAGGACTCTGCGCTCCCAGTGCAGGGGGCCCAGGTTTGATCCCTGGTCAGGGAACTAGATCCCACATGCTGCAGCTAAGAGTTCGCATGCCACAACTAGAGACCCGCATGCCTCAACTAAGACTCGGTGCAGGCAAATAAAGAAGTAAATATTAAAAAAAAAAAAAAGCAAAATGTGCTAAAAACAAACAAACAAGCACTGTGGAAGTATATGAAGAAAAAAGGTGAAAGTCACACCTTGGGCCCCTAGTCTCGCTGGCTGGGGTGACCATAGTGTGTGTGTTTATGAGAGAGAGAGACGGAGAGAGAGAAAGAAAGGGAAAGAGAGGGAGGGAGGGAAAGAATTCAGTGGTTTTTAGTGTATTAATTGACTTGTGAAACGGTCAGCACAATCCATTTCAGAGCATTTACATTCCCCAGCCCCTGGCAAACACTGATCTACTTTAGGTCTCTATGGATTTGCCTATATTGGATATTTCATATAAATGGAATCATACAGTTTTGTGTCTGGCTTCTTTCACGTAGCATAATGTTTTATCCATGTCACAGTGTGTATTGGTTCTGCATTCTTTTTTATGGACTAACATTCCATGGTATGGATAAACTACATTTTGTTTATCTCTGGATATGCTGATGGCTATTTGTGTTGTTTCCACCTTTTGGCTATTATGAATGTGCTGCTATGAACACTTGTGTGCCAGTTTTTGTGTGGATGTATGTTTTCATCTCTCTTGGGTATATACCAAGGAGTGGAATTGCTTGGAACATGTGATAATTCTATATTTAACTGTTTGAAGAACTGTCAGATTGCCTTCCACAGCAGCTACACCATTCTACGATCCCATGAGCAGTGTATGAAGCTTCCAATCTCTTCACATCCTCACCAGCACTTATTATCTGCCTTTTTGATTATAGACATTTAGTCCTAGTGGGTGTGAAGTGGTCTCTCTTGATTTTGATTTGCATTTCCTGATGACTGATGATGTTGAGCACCTTTTCTTTTGCATGTTGGTTATTTCTGTATCTTCTTTCCAGAAATGTCTATCCAGAGGCTTCGTCCATTTTTAAATTGGGTTTTTAGCTTTTTATTATTGAGTTGTAAGTGTTCTTCATGTATTCTAGATATAAGTCCCTTATCAGATAGATGATTTGCAAAAATATTTTCTGACTCTATGGGTTGTCTTTTTATTTTTTTGATGGTGTCCTTTGGAACGCAAAAGATTTTAATGGTGAGTCCAATTTACCTATTCTTTTCTTGGTTGCTTGTGCTTTTAGTGTCATATCTAAGCACTATTGCCTATTCCAAAGTTATGAAGATTTATGGCAATATTTTTTTCTTTCAAGAGTTTTATAGTTTTAGCTCTTACATTTAGGTCTTTGATCTATTTTGAATTAATTTTTGAGTATGGTGTGAGGTAGGGGTCCAACTTTATTCTTTTTTTTTTTTTAACTGTGCCTTGAGGCTTGCTGGATCTTAGTTCCCCAACCAGAGGTCGAACCCGGGACCCCCAGCAGTGAGAGTGCTTATTCCTAACCACTGGACCGCCACATAATTACCCCAACTTTATTCTTTTGCACGAGGATACCCAGTTGTTCCTGCACCATTTGTTGAAAAGATTATTCTTTCCCCATTGAATGGTCTTGGCACCCTCATGCTTTTTAATGGGTACTAAGTGTTCCATTGCATGGAAGTACCTCCGCTTATTTATCTGGTCCCTTTACATGAACATGTGGGCTTATCATTAAAAATGATTGTATTTCTAAATTGTTCTCTGGCGTAGATGAGCCAGGAGATACAAGGCAGACTAGTTCCAATCCCTTGCCAATTGATTGATGAGACAATTCTAATTTGTTTTAATTTGCATTCTTTGACTAAGTGATTATCATTTCACAGTTATTCACTCTTTGTATTGAAAAGCATTGTTCATTTCTCCGTCAGGTGTTTTGTTTTGAATTATAAGAGTTCTTTATTTATTATGACTGTTAACTTCCTTCTGTGTTATCAGTGTTTCTAATTTTTCTGTCAGTTTGTTACTTTTTTAAAAATAAATTTATTTATTTATTATAGCCGCATTGGGTCTTCGTTGCTGCGCGCGGGCTTTCTCTAGTTGCGGCGAGCGGGGGCTACTCTTCATTGTGGTGCGCAGGCTTCTCACTGTGGTGGCTTCTCTTGTTGCGGAGCGCGGGCTCTAGGCGCGCAGGCTTCAGTAATTGCGGCACATGGGCTCAGTAGTTGTGGGCGCACGGGCTCTAGAGCGCAGGCTCAGTAGTTGTGGCGCACGGGCTTAGTTGCTGCGCGGCACGTGGGATCTTCCCGGACCAGGGCTCGAACCCGTGTCCCCTGCATCGGCAGGCGGATTCTTAACCACTGCGCCACCGGGGAAGCCCAACAAAGAGGATTTTAAATGTCTTCTCTCCCGCCTAACTCCGCTTCCTGAGGGCAGGGCCTGTGTCCTGTTGCACCTCATTAACGTGGTTTGAAAATGAGCAGGTGAGTGGGAGGGAAAGTGGACCCCGAGCTGGACCCCTGCAGAAACCCAGACCCCAGACTGGGCTGCCGTAGAGTGGGAGTGGAGGTGGGGGTGGGGAGCAGCGGGGTTGGGGGGTGGAGTGGTGCCTCTGCAGCAGGGGCGGTGGAAGAACAGGAGCTTAGCTTGGGGGCAGATAAACTGAGATGATCGTTGAGCCAGGCAACATGTGAAGACTCGAGTTGCTGGGGGGACCAGGCTGGGCGCTGTGCTTGGGGCCCACGCGGTGGCGGGGTAAAGCCTGGGGCAGAGGGGGAGCCTTCCCCAGGGGGTGGTCCGGGCAGCCCAGTGAAAGGGAAGGAGCAATGAACCAGGAGCCGGCTGCCCTTAGAGCGCCTGGCGTGGTCCTAAGGTATATCAGGACCTCAGGGAGACCTGTTTGGGGGCGTGGTCAGATTGGGGGTGCCAAGGGGTGTGTAGGAAGTGAGAAGGGAGGTGGAGACGGTGAGGGGTGCAGCAGCGTGTGAGAGGGAGGCCGCCATCCAGGACGGGGCAGTGACATGGAGGCCGAGCTGTCAGCAGAAAGCAGCCTGGGCAGGACACTGCCTGGCGGGGGCCTGGGTGGCCCAAGTGCCGTGTGACCCCTCTCATTTGCCCAACCGCACGTGCTGGGGGTGGGCGTGACAACCCCTTGCCACTCAGGGTCCTGTGGTTCAGCAGGGGTAGAGGCTTCTACAGGTGTGGGGCTGGGAAGGCATGGGCGATGGGAGGGTGTGGGGCTGGGAAGGTGTGGGCGATGTTGCCTCCTGGCCTCAGTTTCCCCAGTGAGGCTGAGGGGAGCCGGCAGCGGGGTGGGGGTTGGCGGCAGGATCTGGGCACCTTGGGAACAGATGCAGTGAGGCTGGAGAGGGATGGTGCAGGTCGGGGGCCAGGCGCCCCCGCCCGGCATGGGGCCAAGGGCAGTGGCCAGAAGCAGGCCCACACTGGACAGGGAGACGCAGGGCTGGGAGAGCTGGTGCTGTGGCTGCCTGCAGGGGCTGTGGGTGGTGAGGTCTGGGACCTCAGCGGGGCCATGGGCTGGGTCATCTGGCGGTGGCCCCAGGTGATGGTGGCTGGGTGGAGGGGGAGTCAGGAACCCCTTCTCAGGTGATGGGAGGCAGGTGCCCACTTGGAAGGCTCAGGGCACAGCCTGCAGGGCTTCCTCCCCTCTCCCCTCCTCCCATCCTCCTCTGGGGGAGCTCGGGTCATGGTTTAGCTGCGGAAGGGTCTTCCCAGCTGGGTGGTCAGCTCTTGGCAGGGACCTTTCCTTCCTGCTGCCCTGGGGTCAGGAAGAGGATGGGGGGCATCTGCTACCCACGCTGGTTTCTGAGGTAGGGCCAGGTCCGGGTCCAGTGCTGCAGGAAAGGAAGGCCCTAGAAGGACGTCCGGTGTGGCTGCCCTGGAGTCTGGGAGATCTCAGGCAGGCTGGTGGGTCAGGTGGGCTGGGGGCTGCACAGGTGCCTGGTACAGCGGGGTTTGGGAGGCCCTCCATGGCAGGCATGGGTGGGGAGCTGGGGGTGCAAGACCGGAGGATGCAGGTGTGAGGCCGTTGGCAGCAGACCGGAAAGAGGTGTCTGCATCAGGTGTCTCTGGCCGGGTGGATGGCTTTTATGATCTTTATTCAGGTCTTTTTTTGTCTTTCAAGTGAGCGTGTATTTTGAACTTTTGAAATGTACCTTTCTTCTCCTTTCTTATTAAATGAATGGCTACGTGGGAAGCTTACAGAACAGGCACAGGGTTAAGCCTCAAGTGGCACTTGAGCTTCACGTTGTTACTACCACGGGATCTCATGGGTGTTTTCAGAATACAAATAGCCCCCCTTGCCACACTCTGGGTGGCTTAAAACAGTAGAAATGTATTCTCTCATGGTTTAGGAGCCAGAAGTCTAAAATCAAGGTGTCAGCAGGGCCGAGGCTTTAGGGCAGATTCCGCCCCGCCCCTCCCGGCTTCCTGTGGCTGTCAGGTTCCTTGGTTTGCAGCTGCATCACTGCAGAATAGGCCTCCATCTTCAACGGGCCTGTCCCCTGCGTCTTCTCTTCTGTCTCTTGTGAGGACACTTCTGATTGCATTTTAGGGCCTTCCTCATCGTCCAGGATGATCTCATCTCAAGATTCTTCACTAAGTTACAGCTACAAAGACCCTGTTTCCAAAAGAGGTAACTTTCCCGGGTTCTAGGGATTTGGAGGTAGACATGTATTTTCAGAGCCACCATTCAGCCCACTGCAGTCTGCCCTCTGGCCTCCTAAAATTCATGTCTGTCACATGCAACGTGCATTTGCCCCAGCCCAGCATCCCCAAAAGTCTTACAGCAGCAACCCTCAGTCCAAAATCTCATCAGCTCAAAAGCCCATTCTCATCTAAATTCTCTAAATCAGGTATAGGTAAGGTTCTGGGTATGGTCCACCCTGGGGCAAAATTTGCTCTCCATTTGTGGACCTGTGAAACTAGAACGCATGTTGTATACTTCCAAAATACAATAGTGGGACAGGCAAGGAGTAGACATCCCCTTTCTCAAAGGGAGAAAGAGAAAAGAATAAAGGGGTAACAAAGAGAAAAGACTAAAGGAGTCCCAAGCAAGTCTGAAATCCAGCAGGGCAAGTTCCATAGGTTTTTGAAGGCCTGAGAATACTCCTCTGTGGCTTGATGCTTTGCTCTGTACACCTTCAGCTCTGCCGGCCTCTGCCTCTGTGCCCATGGCTCCACCCTCTGGGCCCAAGGCTCTGCCCTTGGAGTCATTTTTCCTTTTTCTTGCCGGGCAGCATATGTTTGAAGCTGAGTAGCTCTGTCACCCCATTTCCTGCCTGTAGTATCCCAGAATTCCAACAGCTTTCCTTCCTTTCATCCTGTCTCTATCCTCTTGCATCCAAGCTGGCAGTGTTTCCGCTGATACAACATTCTTATACACCTTGTGGGTCTCCCACGTATGACACAGGGATCCATGCCATCAGGTTAGAGGCTTCTCCACAGAGCTTTCCTGGATGACCCTCTCTATCCCCAGCATGTGCTGCGAGGTTTGAATGCATCTATGAGTCAGAGATCAAATCTCTTCAGAGGAAGACTGTCCAGCTGCATCCTTGTCTTTCTCTCCAGAGCACTCTCTCCTAGCAGTGAGTCTCCCCACATTAGCATCTTCTGCAGTCTGAACAGGCCGTGAGTTTCCCAGTCACCATTGCTGGTTCTTTTTTTGCTTAAGCGTTCCTTCCACAGTTTACGGCTTTCCTCCTGCGCTTTACCGTAAGGAACAGGTTAAAACCAGGTCACACCTTGCACACTTTGCTTTGAAATCTCCTCAGCTAAAGATCCAAGTTCATCACTTATAAGTTCTGCTTTCCACCCCACGGTGGAACACAGTTCAGCCACATTTTTTGCACTGTTTAATCGGGATCACCTTTCCTCCAGCTTCGGGCAATATGTGCCTCATTTCCTTCTGAGTCGTCACCAGCAGCATCTTTAACATCCATATTTCTTCCAACAGCCTGTTCAAGGCAATCTAGGCTCTTTCTATCATGCTCCTCAAAATTCTCCAGCCTCTGTCCATTACCCAATTCCAAAACCAGTGCCATGCTTTTAAATATTTGTCACTCCTGGTAAAAATATCTTCATTAGTTTCCTGTGTCTGCCGTAACAAATGACCACAAACAGGTGGTCTAAAACAACAGAAGTTTATTCTCTCATACTTCTGGCGGCCAGAAGGCCAAAATCAAGGTGTTGGCATGGCCGTAGTTTCTGTGAAGGCTCTAGAGAAGACCCTTCCTGCCCCTTCCAGCTTCTGGTGGCTGTTGGTGTTCCTTGGTTTGTGGCTGCACCGTTCCAGTCTCTACTCCATCTTCACATGGCTTCTCCTCTGTGTATCTCTCTTCTGTCTCTTATAAGGACACTTGTCATTAGATTTAGGTCCCACCCAGATAATCCAGGTGATCTCATCGTGACATCCTTAACTTAATCACATCTGCAAAGACCCTATTTCCCAATAAGGCCACAGTCACGGGTCCCAGGGATTTCGATGTGAACATATCTTCCAGGGGCCACCGTTCAGTGCTTTCCCCTCAAGCTGCCCTGCAGTGGTTGATTGGTGTTTTTGTAAAACCTCCACATCTTTTTGTTTTATGTTTGTTGTTTTATTTTATTTTTATTTTTTGGTATGCGGGCCTCCCTCTGTTGTGGCCTCTCCCGTTGCGGAGCACAGGCTCCGGACGCGCAGGCCCAGCGGCCATGGCTCACGGGCCCAGCCGCTCCGCGGCACGTGGGATCCTCCCAGACCGGGGCGTGAACCCGGTTCCCCTGCATCGGCAGGCGGACGCGCAACCACTGCGCCACCAGGGAAGCCCTGTTGTTTTATTTTTTTTAACTTAAAAAAAAATATTTATTTAGGATGCGCTGGGTCTTAGTTGCAGCAGGCGGGCTCCTTAGTTGTGGCATATGGGCTCCTTAGTTGTGGGTCACCGGCTCCTTAGTTGCAGCTGGCCAGCTCTTTGGTTGTAGTTCGAGGGCTCCTTAGTTGCAGCAGGAGGGCTCCTTAGTTGTGGCTCGTCAGCTCTATAGTTGCGGCTTGCCAGCTCCTTAGTTGTGGTGCTCAGCCTCCTTAGTTGTGGCATGTGAACTCTTAGTTGTGGCAGGCATGTGGGATCTAGCACGGAGTCTTAACCACTGCACCACCAGGGAAGTCCCTATGCTTGTTTTTAAAAAATGTGCACAGTATTTTATAGTATAATTTAATTTATTTATAACTTTATAATCTAATATTATGAAGTATTTTAGGCACGTGTAACTTCTTTTTAGTTAATGTTACAACAAATACATCTTTCTATGACATTAATTTATAATATAATATTCTTTTGTATGGTAATCATATCCTATTTAATCTCTTCCCATGGAACATTAGGTTTAGTTTTGTTTAGTTTTGTGGTTTTTTTGGTATTGTAAACTGCTACATAGAAGAGCTTTGTGGCTGGATCATTGTGTGTCTATGGCTATTGTTAGAAATAGAATTTCTGGGTCAAGTAGTATGCAAAATTTAAGCTCTAGCTACACCAGGGTGCCGTGTTTTCACCTATCAGATTGGTAAAAATCCAGAAACCCAGAATTTCTGGATTGCATTAGTGAACCGGTGGAAACCAGGCCAATGAAAATGTCTATCAGGCCTAAGAACGCAGTGTGTGTGTGAGAGCCAAGGATGGCAGCCAGCGCCCTGAGGGAGGGCGGATGCAGGGGTGCAGCGGGAGACCTCCCAGGTGTGGGGTCAGATGGTGCAGGCGAGGTGTCACTTTTTTAAAAAAATTATTTATTCATTTATTTATTTTTGGCTGCGTTGGGTCCTTGTTGCTGTGATCGGGCTTTCTCTAGTTGGGGCTACTCTTTGTTGCTGTGCAAGAGCTTCTCATTGCAGTGGCTTCTCTTATTGCAGAGCACGGGCGCTAGGCATGCAGGCTTCAGTAGTTCTGACACCCGGGCATAGTTGCTCCGCAGCGTATGGGATCTTCCCGGATCAAGGCTCAAACCCGTGTCCCCTGCATTGGCAGGCGGATTCTTAACCACTGTGCCACCAGGGAAGTCCCGAGGGGTCACTTTTTGTGTTAAAAGGGGGAAAACCAAGAATCATGTTTGTATTTACGTGACTTTCCACATAAAGAAATTTCGGAGGGATAAAGAGGAAGCCAATCCTGACAGTGATTTCCACACTGTGTGCGGGGTGGAGAGGGGACAATCTGGGGGGAGACTTTTCCCTGTATGGCCCATGTTTGCGTCCGGGGAATAGTTCCTATTCAAATACAATATTTTTAAAAAGTTCCTAAGGTGTTTGGTAGGTATTACAGCAGCGCCTGAAACGACTCGCTCCCTACACCTGCCCAGCACCCAGTGACAGGGTTTCAAACAGACAACAGAACCTCGCCGATCTGATATAAAATCATGTGAGTGTCTGAAGGAGGCAATTATTAAGAGTCGGTGCGACGGGGCTTCCCTGGTGGCACAGTGGTTAAGAATCCGCCGGCCAACGCAGGGAGCACGGGTTCGAGCCCTGGCCTGCGAAGATCCCACATACCACGGAGCAACTAAGCCCGTGCGCCACAACTACTGAAGCCCGCGCGCCACAGCTACTGAACCCGTGCTCCTAGAGCCCGTGCTCCGCTACAAGAGAAGCCACCACAATGAGAAGCCCGCGCACCGCAACCAAGAGTAGCCCCCGCTCGCCGCAACTAGAGAAAGCCCGTGCATAGCAACGAAGACCCAACGCAGCCAAAAGTAAATAAATAAATTAATTAATTAATTTTAAAAAAAAGAAAGAGTCGGCACAGGGCTGGCGGGGCTGGCGGGGCCAGCGGTGGGGTGCAGGGGTGGGTCAGAAGCGCAGTTCTAGCTCGGGGCACAGTGGTCCTGCGAAGTCAGACCTCTGCATTGGGAATGTGAGTCTCCCCAGGGGTCTGGTTCTTGCTTTGTGCTTGTGGGGCTTTCTGAACTTAAGTTCTGACTGACTTTTATTTATCTTGTTCCAGAGTAGTTTATATCCTGCACTGCGAATGAAGGTTTTTCCCACTCTCTTTTTCCAACTCGTTATTATTGGCCTATAAGAAATCTCTTGGGTCTTCAGAAGGGTGTTGAAAGCCGGTCACTGTCGTGAGCGCCTCTGTTGGTTCTGGTAGGTGATTAGAGGCACTGGTTTAGGTGCTGAGGGGGTGCAGACTCTGAACACTTGGCAGTGCTCTGCATCCGGAGCCTAGGTTCTTTCCCCTCACACGCCCTGGATCAGCCTCGCCCTCAGCTGAGCCCGGAGGCTCGCCCTGGCCGCCTGTTGGCGTGGCTTTGGGGGTGTCCCGGCCACCGTGCTGAGCCTTACAGCCCTGCTGCTCCCAGTACTTCCTATGGGGGGGCCCCTCGGGCGGTGTCATGGTCAGATTTGGAGGGACGTCTGTTCTCACGTTAATGATATACAGCCAGCCCTCCCCATCCACGGTTCTGCAACTGGGGATTTAAGTAATAGATCAAAAGTACTATTGGGGTGGGACTTTCCTGGTGGTCCAGTGGTTAAGATTCCACGCTCCCAATGTAGGGGGCCAGGGTTCGATCCCTGGTCAGGGAACTAGATCCCGCACGCTGCAACTAAGACCTGGTGCGGCCAAATAAATAAATAAATAAATATTTTTTTAAAAAAGAAGTACTATGAGGGGGGGTTCCAGAAAGTTCCAAAAAGCAAAACTTGAATTTGCTGTGGGTGCTCAAAGACATCTATTTACATTTACGTTGTATTTTTTTAAAAAATAAATTTATTTATTTATTTTTGGCTACGTTGTGTCTTTGTTGCTGCGCGAGCTTTCTCTAGTTGTGGCGAGCAGGCGCTACTCTTCGTTGTGGTGCGCAGGTTTCTCATTGTGGTGGCTTCTCTTGTTGTGGAGCACAGGCTCTAGGTGCGCAGGCTTCAGTAGTTGTGGCATGCAGGCTCAGTAGTTGTGGCACGTGGGCTTAGTTGCTCCGCGGCATGTGGGATCTCCCCGGACTAGGGCTTGAACCCATGTGCCCTGCATTGGCAGGCGGATTCACTGCACCACCAGGGAAGTCCCTACGTTGTGTTTACAACTATTTACATAGCATTTGCACTGTATTAGGTTATATGCAAATACTCCTCCAGTTTTTATAAGGGACTTAAGCATCCGAGGATTTTGGTGTTGGCTGGGGTCCTGGAATCAATCCCCCTCAGATACTGAGGGTGCCTGGACCTCCTTTCCCAGTTTACTGGGTCACTTTGTAAAAATCAGAAATATTGGTGAGTTTTTATCAAATGAATTATCCGCAGTTTTGAGATCAATATACAGGTTTTCTCCTTTAATCTATTAATGAAGTAAACCTATATTAATAGCGTTCCTGGGAAGTACCTCATCCTTGAACTGCAAGCATCCACTGCCTGCTTTCCCTGCGTGGACGCCTCTGACCAGGCCTGGGGTGCAGAGGTGCTGAGACAGGTGTCCCTGGGTGAGAGCACTGTCCCCACTGTCCCTGCTGGAGGAAACCGCAGAGGGGTCTGTGCAGCAGGACGACACAGGACAGGACAGGATCGGGAGCCTCTCTGTAGCCCTGAGATGGAGCAGGTGTGGCAGCGGGGCCATGGCCACTGAGTACCTGGAGGTGGAAGGCAGCGAGGAGGCCAGGGCTGTCTCCAAGGGGAGGAGGGTGGGGGTGGAGACAGTGGGAAGAGGACAGGTTTGAGAGGTATTTGGGGGGGCAGAATGATGGGACCTCCTGATGGATGGAACGTGGGGGTGGGACCCAGGATCCCTGCCCGAGGTCTCTGGCGGACACCTGGTAACGGTACAATTTTTGAACTGGGCTACAGGGAGAGAGAGCTGGATGGGGCCCAAACGGGGACCCTCTATGCATCCTGGGCCATCACCAGGACCCCTCGGGCCCTGGCGGCACCCACCGCAGTGCTGTGGACCTGGCCGTGTGGGGTGGAGCTGCACAGGGTGGCTGGTCTAGCTGAGCCCCCGCCTTCATCACCCAGTGGCTGCCCGCGTGGAGGAGCGGTCTCCTCCTGCCCAGCCTGCTAGCTTCCCGAGAGGTCGAGGCCAATGCCAGGCGACGGCTGTGGGGTGAGGCCTGGTGGTGCAGGTGAGACGGCCCCCTGTTCCCACTGCAGCGAACAGGCACAGTCCGTAGCGGGGTCTCGCTGGGTGATTATGGGGGACCCTGTGTGGAAGGTGTCCGCGGGCAGGGCCGACAGCTGTCCCATGTCACCCCTGCACAGGATCACCTGCCCACCAGTCACTAGTGAGCTCCGGTGGGGCAGGCTGCCCGGGGCTGGTCACAGGCGTGAAGCTGGGGAACCCTGGTGAGGAACGCGGACTGGAAGGCAGACCGGGCCTTGGGAGCAGCGGGTGGTCCGAATGGCAGGGGGTGTGGCCTGGGGCCACACCTGCCAGGGTCTCAGGAGGCTTGTGAGGAGGGGTGCCTTGTCCCAGACAGAGGGGCTGGGAAGGAGGGGGCCTGGCTGTGGCGTAGGGGCTCAGCTTGGGTTGCAGGGACCACAGGGGTGTAAGCTGCCTCCTGGAATTTGCAGTAAAGCTTCAAGAGCGTTCGGCCTTGCGCATATGAGGCGAGTCCCTGGTGCAGGTGACCTGACAGGACCCCAGCTGGGCGTGGGGAAGCGTGCCGGGTCAGACAGCCTGCTTTCTTGAGGACCCTGGGACTAGATCTCCTGGGCGGCGAGACCGTGAAAGCTGAGGACTGTCAGGCAGGCCGGGGCCGTTGCGTCTCACCCACCAGAGCCACACTGCCCCCAGCTCTCGACCCCAGGCCCGTGCCCGCCGCAGTCCGAGGGGCCTCCCTGGCCCAGGGGAACCCCGCCTACAGCTCTGTGGCCAGGCGCCCTCCACGCACACGTTCTCTGGGGTTGGCCAGACTCCTCTTCTCTTGACCTGGGGCCTTCGTATGTGCGTCCGCCTCCTTTGCTGGCTGGCTGCAGCCTATCTTTCCACGGCCCCACTTTAGCTGCCCCTTCCTCTGGGAAGAAACCAAGGAATGGGCTCAGTGTGTCCCGTGGACTCTATCCAGGGGCCGTGGCCACAGCCCACTTCCCAGGCCACACCACGTGGCTGCCGTTTGGGGCAGACCGAAGGCCTCTTCACTGGGCCTTCTGGCTGCCACCCCTTCTCTGCGAGCCCTTGTTTGCAAGTGGCTGCAGGTGACTTCAGTGGCCACTCTCGGGTGGGCAGCGTGACTTGAGGGGGCAGTTAAGGGCCTGGGACATTCCTTCTCTGTCCCCATGGTTTTGAAAAGTTAGGAAAAGCCACCGAATTGCGCCTTATCCTTGTGTTACCCCATCACTTGCTTTCTACCCTCATCTTTTCAGTAGCTTAAAATTATAATCTTATAAAATTCAGTTATATGCAGTTTTGTTTTTTTGGCCGTGCCATGTGGCTTGTGGGATCTTGGTTCCCCGACCAGGGATTGAACCCTGGCCCACAGCAGGGAAGGCGCTGAGTCCTAACCACTGGACCGCCAGGGAACTCTCAATTATATGCAGTTTTAAAACTAGAACCAGCACTAATTTTGTGTGTGGGTGAGTTTTCCCATAGTTTTTAGTGCTGTTTAAGTACCTATCAGTTTCATTCGAGATTTAGTTAGGAAGTACTCTTCAGTTACAGTTAGATTTAGGTTCATCTGGACGTGGCTAATAAAAAAGTAATAGGAATTTAGGTGTAAGGAATCACAAAATCCTCTATTAATTTCTCACATTCCTGTTTACCCCAGGTCTGCCGCTGTTTTTTCCTGAGACCTGCCTGTGCCCCAGACTGGCTGAGTCCTGAGAGGGGCAGGGAGGGGGTTGTGAGGGATCCTAGCACATCAGGCCTTGAGCCAGTATAGGACCGCACCCGCTTCTTTGCTCATCAGCCGGTACCTGTGGGCACCGCCAGCTTCGCAGCTCTGCCATCATCACGCGCTCCCCCCAGTCCTGACCTGACACACGGTGGGCCTGCCTGCAGGAAGAGTGGTCGCCTAAAGGCAGCGGCCTGGCTGGGCAAGGTGTGGGCCCCAAGGGACCAGGAGGGCCTTGGGGTAAGGATGGAGGAAGAATCTGGATGTGGGCCTGGCAGGAGACGGAGGCTGTGTCTGTCCCCCACAGCCCAGCACAGAGGACCAGGGTGGAGCCGGAGGGCCCAATCCTGGGACTTATGTTGAAGCCGCGAGCACGCGCGCGTGCGCATGCCCGAGGTGTGGGCAAGGCTTGCGCGTTCGTTTACGGCTTCCTGCGGCACCGTGAGGCGGGCAGAGCTGACCCCACCCTGGCAGTGCCAGCGCTTTCATTCTCCCCAGGGGGCAGGCAGTGACAGTCAGTGTCCAGGAGGCTGATCCTGTCAGCAACAGGGGTGGTGGTGCAAGGAGACTGCTGGGCCGGACAGTTGGTGGCAGGTGGACAGACTGGAAGGTGGAACCACCAGGACCTGTGGGGCTGACCCATGGGGGTGAGGACCCTAGGGTGTTGGCCTGAGCTGCTGGGTGGTAGATGGTGGTACATCCGCAGAGCCGGGAAGACAGGAACTTCCCAAGACAAGCCTTGTGGGTATTTGCTGAGTTGGAGAGGCAGAGGCTGAATGTGTCACCTTGGGAGTCAGAGTGTCACAGGACCGGGTGAGGTGACCCAGAGGCGCATGTGGGTGGAGGAGGGCCCCCAGCTGAGGGGAGAAGGCGGAGGGCATGGAAGGGTGGGAAGTGAATGGTGGTGGTGAAGGAGCCTCCAGCCTCTGCCCTGGCAGGATCTACCTTCTCTCTTCACCCAGGGTGCTGGCTGGGGAGGTCGCCAGGAGGTGCAGACTGGTGGGTGTCTCCTGCAGGGAGTGAGTGGCCATGACTTCGAGGCCAGGAAAGCCACGTGCAGGAAAGCCACGTGCAGGAGCGGCTAGAAGGGCACTCTGGGGGTGGCCAGCGGTGGAGGACTGGGGGTTGGGGTGGGCCATCCAAGCACGCCTGGATCCAACCTGATGGCCTGGCAGTCCGGCTGGAGTTACCGGGGTCAGGTGACCGGAAGCAGGGGTCTGGAAGGGTGGGGGCAGTGTAGAAGGGAGCAAGCTCGGCCGGCCTTGCACTGCGCATTGATTAGTTGAGGCTCCGCCCCGGCTGGCAAGCCCCGCCCCGCGCCTCCCGGCTCCTCCCCCAGGCTGCGGCTCTGGCCTGGGCAGTGCAGTGCGGGGCTGAACTCTGCGTGGCGTCCCGCGCGCCGCCCTCAGCCCCAGCGGAGACATGCACCCCTCGCGAGCCATCCAGCATGAGATCAGCTCCCTCAAAGGTGCGGGCCGGGGATAGGGACCGAGCCGGGGGGTGGGGAGTGTGGACCAGGCAGTGACCTCCGGCTGGGTGCAGCCCCCACAGGGCAGCGGTCGGCGTCTGCCGCCTTGGGGGCAGCTTTGTGGGTGGGGAGCCGGAGCCGCAGGAGACCCCATGTCCGTGTCCTGCCGGGACTCCACCTGGTGCGAGGTCCGCCCGGAGCTGGCGGGGGTGACTCCAGCCGCAGTCCCGCAGCCCCGCAGCCCCGCAGCCCTGCAACCCTGCAGCGAGTGTCGGGGGGCGGGGCGGGCTACTGCGGCGGCGGGGGCGGGGCGGGGGTGGGAGCCGGCCTGCGCCACCTCTCGGATCCGCACTTTCTCTCCTCGCGAACTCTGCCGAATCCCCGCCCCGCTTGTCGGCCTGCCCCCCAGCGTCGAAGGGGACAGGGCAGGGCCTTGGGGATCGATCAGTGGCGGGGGAGGCGCCAGGCGGGCTGGCCCCGGGCAAGTCCACACTGCGGTTCTTTGTTCCGGAATGGGGGGGGGCTGGGGGCTGCCCAAGGACCCCGACTGGTTGCCCTGGAGATCCGGAGGGGCCTGGCTGGAGTGGGGTGGAGGGGGCCGCCCTGTCTGTCCTCCCCGGCCCTTCCTGTGCTGAATCAGCAACTACGGCTGCGGTTCCCGCAGCGTGGGGGCAGGGCAGAAAGGGGTGTTCTCCCAGCCCTGGGACCTGGGGGGCGCGGGGGTGGGGGGATGGGGTAGAGGGAGGCGTGCCGAGGCCGGCACCGCGGGCCAGGCCGGGGACGTCTCGTTCCAGGCTCCTGCCTGCTCCTCCCCTCAACCCCCGAGGGCGGGGCTGGCGGGAGGGAGGAGGATTCCCCTTCGTGCCCCGCCCCCCCTTTCTTCAGCGTCCCACACTGCTGCCCTCTCCTGCGAGGATGGCGTGGGTTGTGACGGGGCTGAGGGGCTTGGCCAAAGACCCTTTCAAATCTGTGTGGAAGGAGGAGAGACCTTAGGTCTGGGGGCCTTGGGTGTGGCTTGGAATCATTTTGGGAGGGGGCATGCTGTGGGGTCGGTTTGGTAGGAGGCTTGGGGGTTGGGGGGTTAGGTCGGGGAATCAAACCAGGGAGATGTGCGGTGGACGTATGGGGTTAACGGTTAGGAGGGAGAGGAGGTCACAGTGGGCCTGTGGGGTGGGGCAGGGGGAGCGCAGGAGGCCCGGGGGGTGCTGAGGGTCAGGCCAGGAGTGGGTCTTCCGTGGGCACAGGGCCGGGCCGGGCCACTGGCCTGAGTGCTGGCCTGAAACCACAGCTGGTGTTGGTTCCCGAAGCCACAGCCGTGGTGCCCGGCAGGGTCCGCAGGCGTCGCTCGGCTGAGGGGGCGTGGCCGTTGCCCACTCCAGCGCCTGCTGGGCGTCCTCCCCGAGCCGGCGCCCCGCTCTCCCCGCCGGTGTCCCGCGGGGCTGGCCCCCTTCCCGCCGGCGGAGAGAGAGCGGCGCCGCAGAGCTGGGGGGCCGGGCTGTGGGAACAGTTGGCTGTGCCTGCAGTTTTCTCTGCCACAACTGTGTGTGTGTGTGTGTGTGTGTGTGTGTGTGTGTGTGTGTGTTGGGAGCCGGCTCTGCACTGCCATGGCAACGGCCTCATAAACCCGCCCCCACGCGCCGCCTCTTGGCCACAACTGTGTGTGTGTGTGTGTGTGTGTGTGTGTGTGTGTGTGTGTGTGTGTGTGTGTGTGTGTGTGTGTGTGTGTGTGTGTGTGTGT
>NW_021145902.1:0-6762 GCF_002837175.3 Physeter macrocephalus | reverse complement strand
GGCTGTGGGAACAGTTGGCTGTGGCTGCAGTTTTCTCTGCCACAACTGTGTGTGTGTGTGTGTGTGTGTGTGTGTGTGTGTGTGTGTGTTGGGAGCCGGCTCTGCACTGCCATGGCAACGGCCTCATAAACCCGCCCCCACGCGCCGCCTCTTGGCCGCCTGCCCGCCGGAGCCTCCCACCTCGGGATCCCCCCCCTTCCGCCCTATTTATAAACAGTTCCCGAGTTAGCAGTGCTGGGAATGGGTGTGTCCGCTTGGGGGAGGGGAGAAAGCGGGGGTCCAGGTGTGAGTGGTGCAGCACCAAGTGGGAGAGCGGGATATTGGGTGGAATGGGGGGAGGCGCGGGATGTCCGTGGTTGGAGCCTCAGCTCTGAGGGCCTGGGGGTGACTGCTGGGCGTGGCCGGGCCAGGCTGCAGGGTGTTCGCGTGAAGCACACAGCCCCTTCCCCTCCCCTGCTGCTGCTCCCCCTTTCACTGGGGCCCCGGACCCTCTTCTAGCCTGGTGCTACTCTCCCCTCATCTGTCCAGCTGGCTCAAAGGAGGCACTCAGGCTGCCCAGGGTGGGGTGTCTCCTGGCGGCAGGGGCGCTGGGCCGCGGGTGGCTTTGGGTCCCTGTGGCAGCTGAGAGCTTCTGGCCTCCAACAGCTGGCCTGGGGCGGTGGTGGATGCAGGCCACTCAGAGCCCCTACCCTGTGCCCTGTGCACAGTGCTTGGACTCTCAGCCGACTCCCTGTTCCTGGCCCACCCTTGATCTGGCCTGGCATGGCAAGTGTTAAAGAGGGTGGCCGCTGTATGGGTCTGACATTTGGAGTTGGGGGCTCTGTCCCTTTGCCTGCTTGATGGACAGCAGCCAGTGGTGCCTACAGTCTGTCCATGTGCTGCAGCAGCTGCCCCTGCCATTCCCCTCAGACCTCTGCCCCCTCAAGACCGCAGCCCTTCCCTCAGCCCTTGAGTCCCCCCAAGACCTCAGCTCTCCTCCCTTAGACCTAGAGGGCCCCCTGCCCAGACGGCCCAGCCCCCTCTTCAGGTCCTTGTGAATCCCTGAGGCTCTGAGACCGCAACCCTGAGTTGGGTCCCCGGCCTGAGGACCCTCCTGCCAGCCTTTTAGATTCTGGATCCACCCTCCCCTAATCTTAGGAACCCTGAAGGAAGTGTTTAGAAACTGATGTAATTTCTGACGTGGAGCCTCGGGCCTGGGAGGGGAGGGGGCCTGCCTTGGGGATGGCCGCTGCTGCGAGGTGCCCCCCACTCTGCTAGGGGCCCTGTTAGCTGAGGGTGGGAGGGGCCGCCTTTGCTGCTGAGTCAGAGGGGGCCGGCCTGGGCGTCCTGAAGGGCGGGCAGGCGGGAGGCTCGCGCAAGCGGTGGGCAGGCCGCAGTGCCGGCAGGAATCGCACGGAGCCAGAGAGCCAGGCGCCGTGAGCCACAAGCCCGGAGCCCGCGCCCTCGAGCTCAGCGCCACGGCCTGCCTGCCCCTCGGCCCCAGTTGCACCTTGTGCTGAGGGTGTCTCCTGGATCTCCTCCCTGTGCCCCGCCCGCCGCCCTCGACTCGCCAGCGCCCTCGACTCACCGGCTCCGGCAGCCATGGTGGCCGGCATGCTCATGCCGCTGGACCAGCTGCGGACCATTTACGAGGTGCTCTTCCGCGAGGGTGTGATGGTGGCCAAGAAGGACCGGCGGCCCCGCAGCCTGCATCCCCACGTGCCCGGTGTCACCAACCTGCAGGTTACGCGCGCCATGGCCTCCCTGCGGGCGCGGGGCCTGGTGCGGGAGACCTTCGCCTGGCGCCACTTTTACTGGTACCTCACCAACGAGGGCATTGCCCACCTGCGCCAGTACCTGCACCTGCCGCCGGAGATCGTGCCCGCCTCTTTGCAGCGGGTGCGCCGCCCTGTCGCCATGGTGATGCCTGCCCGCCGCACCCCCCACGTGCAGGCCGTGCAGGGTCCCTTGGGCTGCCCGCCCAAGCGGGGGCCACTGCCAGCCGAGGACCCTACCCGTGAGGAGCGGTGGGTCTACCGCCGGAAGGAGCCTGAGGAGGGGGCCCCTGAGCCCCCTGTGGTGCCCGTCACCACCCCAGGGACCCTGGCGAGGCCTGGCCCGGAGCCTGCCCCAGCTGCAGGTAGCTGTGTCCTGGCCCCAGGGTGGGGGATGGGAAGGGGTGCTGGGGCCTGGGCCTGGTGGGCTGGGGTGGGCAGCGAGTGTGCAAAAGCTTTGCTCCCGTCAGCAGGTGGCGCTGTTTCCGCCTGCGCTCTCTGGTCAGTGGACCCACGGGGCTCCTCCTCCTGGCTTGAGGACCTTGGGGTGGGTAGGCCAAGGAGGAGCCGGTGGGGTACTGCCAGCCCACCCCCAGGCACACTCCGGAGCTAGGGGTGGGAATTGTGGTTCTTGGACTGGCAGGACCAGCTGTTAACACAGCCCTGGCCGGCACCCTCGGCCCTCTCCCCAGCGTTGCCCTTGTCCTGTGTCCTGCTGGCCGCCCCCCCACCCTGGCGACTTGTCTGCCCTGAGGCCCTCTCTGCAGCAGGTGGGGGCATGCAGAGGAGGTGCTGGGATGGGACGGCGGTGTAGCTTCTCTCCAACAGTGTGGGTGACTACCTGACCTTTCTGAGCCTTGAGTTTGTCCAGTGGGGGTGACACCTGCCCCCATGGTTGTGTGGCACAGATGTGATATTGTGACTGGCTGCTTGGTCGGCTTGGGGTTGGTGATGGCCCAGCGGGCAGCCCTGGGTTGGGGCGAGGAGAGCAGATCCTGGGTAGGAACATCTGCCGCTGGGCCTGAGGCCAAGGCATGGCGGGTGCAGGGCCCAGCCTGGGGTCTAGGCAGATCCTTCCCAGTGGGAGCCAGGTCTCAGAGGATGGAACAGGTCCTCTTGTCCCAGAGGTGGCCAGCAAGCCCTTGCTGTGTCCCTGCTCTGTGGCATCCCTCCGTCCCTAAGCACCTGTGCTGCAGGACCCAGGTGGGCAGAGGGTCCCATGCAGCTCGAGGCTCACACATGTGCTTCTGGAGCTCATTGGCCTTGGCGTTGAGGTGGGGCAGCCCGCACCTGCTTCCGTCTCTGTGTCTCACTACCTGGGGAGGGACTTGGTTTCTGAGGGGTGGGCAGGGGGCCTGGGGTGAGGCTAGCAGGGTGGGTAGGAGTTTGCCAGGTAAATGAATGTGGTCTGGGGACGCAGGCGCAGGCCCAGTTGCTGAGCGGACGCGCCGGCCCTGGCCTGGTCTCAGTTGGACCCGCTAACTCGGGCCTAGGTGTGGGAGCCCATCTGGGAGGATCAGTGAGGCTGTGGGCAGAGGGGCAGCCTCGGGCTCACCACACGGCCTCTCCAGCTCCTGTCAATGGGGTGACAGTGACACCCACAAAGAGACAGTAGTGCTTCGCTGGGCGCTTGGTCAGCTGTGACCAAGCCCCCGGTGGCCAGCTCTCGGCCTGGGCCTTCTCCCCCAGCCTTCGCCTCGCTGCTGCCCCTGCCCTGCTCAGTGGCTGGTGGACAAGCCTTCTCCCCCTTCTTGGGTCAGGGGTGTGGTGAGCGCAAGCCCCTCCCTCCCCTTCGCTCCTTCCTTCCTTGTCTGTGGCCTGGCTGGGCTGGGCAGGGGGGCTGGGCGGGCAGTTGGCTGTGGGCCAGGAGGGGGGGGCTGGGTGTGGCTGCAGTGGGCAGAGCGGGGGGTGGGGGGTGGGGGGACCCCCCAGCCCTGACGGAGGTGACTCAGTCTTCCCTCCCCGGCCGCAGTCACCGGTGGCAGCTCAGAGTTTCCAACAGGAAATGAGCTCCAGCTCCAGGATGAGTCAGGGCCGGCGGGTGTGGGCTCCCCTTCCCCTTGGTCCCTCAGGCCTAGCACGGGATCTGAGTGCCACTCTGGGTACAGGAGGACGCCTAGGGCGCCTTGGGTGCCTTGGGTGCCGGGTGTGGCACGGGGCTGCAGCCTGGTCTGCAGGGGTTGTGATGTTCCACACTCCGGCTAGGAAGGTTCTGATGACACTTAGAACCATCGACTTCCCAGAGTTTTAAAAATTATCAAGTGATGAGCCACACAGCCGCCTTCCTTCCTCACAGCCTCGCCCTCCGGTCAGCTTGCAGAAGGACCAGGTCAACAGCCCATGGGGCTAGCCGCCCTGCTCGCCAGCGTGGCCTTGGTCAGGTGGGCTGCCTGTGCACGTCCAGCCCCGGCTGGGGAGTGACGGACGCTGCAGGGCAGTCTGCTGTGCCTGCCGCGCTCCGGTCCCCACCGTGAGGCCACCGGTCCCCAACGGTGCCCACCCGCGCCCCGCTGGTCTGCTCATCCGAGTGGGAAGGTGTCCCCTTGCTTGTTCAGCCACTTACCAGCCAGGCGCAGGCCGAGTCCCGGGCCGCAAGCCCCCGGCGGCTGGGGACGGGCTGGATGAGGAGCTAGCGGGGAGGGCCTCTGTGCAGAGCTGCGCTGAGCTGAGCCCTGACTGATGAGGACCACGCTTGGCCAGGAGCCGCCTGGCGGAAGGAGGGACAGAGAGAGGCCGGGGGCGGGGGGCGGGGAACCTGGGGTTACTCTGTGTGACAGAAAACTCGTGGAAGGGGTTTTTATGCACGAATTTCATTTATGTTTCAAGTGGTAATGCTCGGCGTGGCATGAAATTCAGAGTGAACGGAAACTTCTTTAGAGAGGAGGCACCATCTGAACGCCCTCAGCACCTGTGCCCCGCCAGCGTCTCACACGGCAGACGCAGGCGGCCTTCGGGGTCTTGCTGCTTCTGACCCCACTGTGCGCCTGGCTTTCTCACACGGCTTGTCCCCCACGCAGGGGACACAGAGCACACGGAGCTGCCGTGCTGCTTTGCACAGCGCGTGGCGCCCCAGCCAGCCCTCCGTGAGCCTCCAGCTTTGTGTCTAGGCTGTCTTCGGAGAAATCTGCACAACTCTGGCAGATTTCCTGAGCAGGGTACGCGTAGCAGGATTAGATTTGTCTTTTACTGGGGCCTGCGGTGGCTGGACAGGCCAGCGCCCGGGGAGGGGAGGAGCACAGAGGCTGGGGCTCTGAAGAGATGTCACCTTTGTCAGGCTGGAGGCTGCAGTGGCTGCGCCTGAGCCGGTCGTGGGGGATATGGCGGGGAGGGGTCCAGGATGGGCCAGGGAGGTGCAGGCTGGTGGGGCCTGTGCAGCAAGGGGGAGGCTGCGGGGTGGGCCGAGGTGGGCCGAGGGTGGGCCGGGCAGGCACAGGAGGGAGACCGGTGGCCCCTCTGGGCCCCGCCTGAGGGCTCAGGGATTGCAGGTGGGCTGGTCCGACCTGTTGATCCGCTGAGCTTTGGCTCTGCTGGTCTTGCTGACTAAGGGGTGGCCGTGAGGAGGAGCCACGGCTCCCAGGGCTGGGTGGGGAGGCCAGGGCTCCAGCGGGCCTGCCCTCCGCCTCCCATCCTTTCCCTCCTTCCTGCCTTCCCTTCCTTTCCCCTCTGCCGGCTCTTGGAGCGGCCTGGCCCGTGGTCGGCAGCCATGGACAGGTACAGCATGGAGGAGCTGATTCAGCTGGGCCAAGGTAGGGCAGGGCTGGGCGGGGGCTGCAGGCCTTTGGGAGGGAGGGAGCCAGGCCTCTCCCCTCCAGCCTGTGGCCGGGGCCCTGGAGGGGCAGGACTCGGGACTGGGGGATGAGCACGGCTCCCTCTCAGAGGTGTCCGGGGGTGTGCGGTGTGGGATGGAGGCTCTGGGAGCTGCAGGCCCTGCCCCAGGTCCCTGGGGGGGGTGGGGGGTGCTGCCCGCCACCCTCGAGGGAGGGACACCCTTGCCTCTGGGAGCTGGTTTTCCCCCCGCTGTTGACTCCTCTGAGGAGCCCAGTCCCAGTCCCAGCCTCCAGAGCTGGCCGCTGCAGGCCAGTTTCCTTCAGAAGTGAGTTTCTGAAGCATGGGGTTGATGGGCAGGAGGCTTGGGTGGCCTGGCCCTCCACCCCTTCACCCCTCCGGCCCTCTTCTTGTTGCCCCTGGCCTCCCCACGTGGACCAGGGGGCCCCTACCCCGGCGGCCAGAGGCCAAGTGTGGTTTGCTGTGCTTTGCTGCAGGCTGACCACGCACTCCAGGCAGGCCGCCGGGGCTGACGTCACAGCCTTGTGTGACCGAGGGTGAGCTCCTCACCCTTTCTGTGCCTCAGTTTCCTCATCTGTACGATGCAGTAATACACGGGGCTTACTCCGTAGCTTTCTCTGAGGATTGGAATAGAATGCTGCTGGACACAGGGGAAGCACTACAAGATGGGGTGCAAACCCCAGTGCTCTGTCTGCTCGGGCCTGAGGTGTCCAGGCTGCTGGGAGGAGAGGAGAAGGACCGTGACCCCCACGTCCTGTTTCCTGAGCGCACTGAGGCCTGGGTCAGTCCAGGATGTAATGTGGGCTGGTACCTCGGCCCCAAGCGTTCTGCAGACCCGCCGCTGCTGGGGTCTGGGTGGGGTCCGCGTAGACACTGGGACTGTCCTGGGGTGGGGAGGCACGGCCCGAGCTGGGGGGCGGGCGCTCACGTGGCCCAGCCCGATTTGGCCTGAGGTGTCGCCTTGGGGAGGCCGTCCAGTCCCTCTGGGCCAGGTGTTGCGTTCTGTGACTTGTGCAGGGGCGTTGGGGGAGCCCTTGCCTGTGTGGCCTGTCCGAGTGCTCCCCCACCGCTGTCCCCACCCCACGGGGCAGGCAGGGCGGGGCTGTGCCCCATTCGAGGGGGACGTGAGCCCCTGAGGCCCACATGCCGGTGCTCGGCCTGTTCCAGGCGGCCTCTTATTATTAGAGTCACCCGTGGGAGCCTGGGGGGCGCGTCAGGTGGT
>NW_021145901.1:41701-50000 GCF_002837175.3 Physeter macrocephalus | reverse complement strand
AAAATCAGACAGCCAAGCGCTTTTCCACCCACAAGCCCAGAACCGCAGACTTGGAGAGGACCAACCGAAGAGCAGAGTGCTCTTTATTTTAAAAATTGAATATCCGTGTCTCTGGGCACGTACTCCATGTGTGGTGGTGTATGTTTGAGGTCTGCTATCCCTTTGCCTGGGGGACGTGTAGCATCGTGTATTCTGACAATGTCTATTTAATAACTGCGTCTCCTTGAAGATCAGTGATGGGCCAGAACCTGCCTACACCCTGTGAACCCATGGTCTCATGTAATCCCCCAGGGATGGGTGTTACCATTACCCGCATTTCACAGCCAGGCCAACCCAGGTCACATCGACTCCATATTCTGTGTTCTCGACTCCTAAACTATACAAGTAGCAAATTAACTCATTAGGGGCATGTTCATGGAAAAGACTGTCCCTTGTGATAGACGTGGAGCTTTAGATGTGTGAGAGCCCCGGCCTGAGTCACCGGTTCTCTCCATTCCCACATGGACCCAAGTGCAGGCACCACTAATGCTGCTCCGGCAGGAGAAAGCCGGGCTGAGGAGGAGGTGGCGTTCCATCCGGAGGGGTCTGTGCACAGAGGCTCAGAGGCAGGGCTCACTGCGTTACTAGGTTCCTGGATCCACAGCAGATCTTTTTTTTTTTTTCAATAGAAGGTTGACACTGCCACTGCCACTGCCACTGCCAATTTATTTATTTTTTGTTTGTTTGTGGGGGTTTTTTTCAAGTTTTTAAAAATTGAGGTATAGTTGATTTACCGTATTATATTAGTTTCAGGTGTCCAACATAGTGATTCAGTATTTTTCTAGCTTATACTCCATTTATAGTTATTAGAAAATATTGGCTCGATTCCCCGTGCTGTACAAGGTATCCTTCCTTGTAGCTTATTTATTTCATACATAGTAGTTTGTACCCCTATCTTGCCCCTTCCCTCTCCCTATTGGTACCCACTAGCTTGCTCTCTGTATCTGTGAATCTGTTTCTTTTCTGTTATATTCACTAGTTGGTTCTATTTTTTTAGATTCTACATATAAGTGATAACATGCAGTATTTTTCTTTCTCTGACTTATTTCACTAAGCATAATACCCAACGAGTCCATCCATGTTGTTGAAAGTTGCAAACTTTCATTCTTTTTTCTGGCAGAGTAGTATTCCATTGTGTATATATGTATCACATCTCTATCCAGTCATCTGTTGATGAACACTTAGGTTGCTTCCACATCTTTGCTGTTGTAAACCACAGCAGATCCTTTGTCTAAGGAACTAAAGCCAGTGCCCGCTGATCCTCACAAGATTGGAAACCATATATCCGAGAGTCTGATGGGATTGTGGAGACCATTCTTTTCAGTCCCCACCCCTGCACCCAAGTGGGTCAAGCAGGCCCTGATAGCCTCTACTGCCCACACGGTCACCCCACAGGGACACCTGGGTGGGCTCCCTCGGGGCACGGCTGTCCATGGGCAAGGGGCTGCCCGGGCCTTGGTGCAGGGGCTTTGTCTGTCCTGGTCTATGAGCCATGCATGGGCTGGGGCAGGGGACAGCTAAGGTTGTCGGGTAGAAAAGAGATCAAAGAAAAGTAAGGTCACCCCAGAGAGGGACATTGACCAGCCTTACCTAGAGACAGAGTCACAGTGGTAGCCTAGGGCCCCCAGAATGGCCTGCACTGGCCAGGATGCAGGGCTGGGGGCTCCCACTGGTCCATTTCCCACAGCAGCTCTGGCAGGGCCCAACCAGCCTACTAAAGGGTCACACCCAGGCCCTTCTGGAGGGAACGGTCCTGAGGGCCCCAAACCTACAGAATGTGCCTTAACTAGCAGGCTGCCCCTCCCCCATCACACTGACCTAGGGCAGCACTGCCCCCCTTGTCTCCCTGGGCTCTCAGCCCTTCCACATGTGGCAGGGCCCTCGGGAAAAGTCTCGTCTGTGTCCTCCATACCTTCGCCCACAGCCCCAGGCCCAGCTTCTGTCCCTTCCCCCTCCCCCTCCCTCCCCTTTCTCCTCTGGGTTCCTCACCCCAAATCTCCCTTTTCTGTCCGCTCTCGGAAGCCCACTCAAAATGATGGTCTTCCTGCCCTGCTCCTTTGGGCTACGCCCTCTTACCTAGGATGATGCAGAGGAAGGGGGTACAAGGCGGGCCCAGTCTCCCCCAGAGCCCAGGCCCTGCACTGGTGAGCGGGAAGGGCTTGAGGATCCCCTAGAGCAAACCGAGGCCTGGAGAGCAGAAGGGACATGTCCAATGTCACACCGCCGGGAGCAGTGTCTCCTCCAGCACCCAGGGCAGCGCCCCCCTCCAACTCCCCACAGCGCCCGGGCCTTGTCCCCACCCCTCCCAGCACATCCTGCTCCCTGGCTCCCTTCTGGCGCCTTCAATAGCTGTTCCGTGGCCTCCCCAGGCCCCAGCTCCTGCCTCTGTACCAAACCTCCCAGCGCACCCAGGAGAGAGTACGATTGTGTGTGTGTGCGTGTGTGTGCGCGCACTCTTACGCTTACTGGCCATGAAGAGCGTGTGTGTGTAGATGTGTGCGTGTGTGTGTGTGTGCGCGCACGCTCTTACGCTTACTGGCCACGAAGAGTGTGTGTGTGTGCGCACGCGCGCCCACGCGCGCGCACGCGCTCTTACGCTTACTGGCCATGAAGAGCGTGTGTGTGTGTGTGTGTGTGTGTAGGTGTGTACGGTGCGTGTGTGTGTGTGTGTGTGTGTGTGTGTGAATTACACCGAGACAGACAGAGGTGCGCGGAGGTCTCACTCCTCCCGGCCTCACCGCCCTCTGCCTCCCCGACCTCATCTCTGACCAACTCTGCGCCCACCCGGCTGCTCTTGGAACACAGCACCGGCCATGCTTGCTCCCTTCCATGAGGTCAGCCCGGCTCTGGGGGCAGGCCTGGTCTCAGCATCTCAGCTGGGCCTGGGACGGAGGGTGGCCGGGGCGGGACCCCCTCCGACCTGACTGTCCCCCAGGTCGTCATCAACCCCAACTACGAGGTGGCGGAGTCTGACTACACCAATAACGTCATGAAGTGCAGGACCCGCTACGACGGCCACCGCATCTGGATGTACAACTGCCACATAGGTAAGGCCCCCGGGCCCTCCTGGGGAGCACAGCGCCTCAGGCCTGCCAGGTCCCCCCACGCCACAGCCCAACTCCAGGAGACGGGCAAGAGCTGCCCCACTTTCTCCAGGAACCAGAGCAGCTTCCTAACTTGGGTAAAGACTTCAGGGGAAGGGGACAGCCTCGCGTTTCCACACGCAGGAAGGACACTGTAGACACCACAGGCCTGGATGGAGACCGGGTTTTCACAGCCAGCTCTGGCTAAGGAGAAAGGACAGGGCAGAAACCGGGCTGGCCCAGCGTAGACCCCAAAGCTATTTCAGGGCTGGAGCTGAGGCCACCACCTCATTACGCATGAGACCTCAAAAATGGGGGCGTCAGCCATTTGCGGGCTCTGTGTATCATTTTCCTGTCGAGAGCTAGAAGCTAGTCAACCACTGTGGCTTCTGGTTGCCTACGCAAAGAAGCTTTTCCTTGCGTTATACAACCTGGGTCCCAAAAGGGGAGGCTGAGCTTTCTCTTCCGCGGGAAAAGTGATGGCCTCGCTCTCGGTGGAGGAGAAAATGAAAAGCACTAGATTTAGTTGCTCCTTCACTCGACTTTGACAGAGCAGCTGACATGGGCCTGGCCCTAGAGATGGCCAGCACCTGTCGCTGCCCTGGGGGTGTCACACAGAGGTGGCCGCCTGAGGAGGGCGGTGGCTCCAGGGACCCTGTGACCTGTGCATCTGGTTTGCCAAATTCTGTCTCCCTGATGCCCACCCCTCAGGCGGTTCCTTCAGTGAAGAGACAGAAAAAAAGTTTGAACACTTCAGCGGACTCATAAATAACCAGCTCTCCACGCGGTAAAGCAGTGACATGGTCACCTCCTGCCTTCGGGCCACAGCGCGTCTTCCCCAACGACCGACAGGCTCGCCCTGCTCCCCCCCATCCAGCCCGGCCCCGCCTGTCTCGACCCCCTGCAGCCCCGGCCAAGCTCAGGAGGAAGGCGAGGAAGGCATGTTCCTGACACCTGCAGGCTGGGAAGGCCTCTGGGGCTGGGGCTTGTCCACGGGGCTGTGGGAGCAGTGCCAACGGAGAGCCATCCTGTCCAGGACCCCAGCGCACAGGTTGTCACCAGCTTGTCCCATCCCAAGCACAGTCCACTCCGAGTCTCACCACCTGCCCGGCTCACCACAGATAACACGGGGCCATTTTCTTCTCAAGTTACATGCTGGCATCGTGAGTGATCAACCCGAGGAGGTCTGGCTGAATCCCATTTTTCCTCCTCTTAGGTCATTTCCAGCCAACTGGAGTATCTAGACTTCTTTTCCAATTAAACAAACTGCCTCTACCCTATTCTATCCACACATATAAATAATGCTGCCACACGTCTTCTGATTCAGTGAGCTCAGAGCTGGTGCTTCTCTCCCCCCCACATCCCTGTGTCCTCTTATTTTTCAAGATACTATTATTATATTCTATTTTCACAGACTTTGAAACAAATGTAGTGGCATTTCATATTGGGCATCTGGGCCTTTGAAAGTATAGCTCAAAAGAAAAACCAGCCCCCCTGTGTAAGTGACTCCTTTCTGTCCTTCCAGTTCTGTAACTGATTCAATGGTGCTATAACCAGGGTCCTGGGTGATGAGGACACTTACCGATCGCCATGTGTCACCATGGACACTTACACATACTTGAAACTTGGAATAAAAGATTTATGACCCGCATGTGTGTTTCATTTGGGCCTCTGCACCCAGCCCCTGAGCGGCAAGGCTCCTTTCCCTAGTCGGCAGTCAGGGAGCTTGGCACCCTTACATGTGCTCTCCTGCAGAGGCGTGAGTTCCTGGGCCCCTCCCGTCCGGCGTGGCCACAGGGGCCTCCTTCAACGCACACCACAGAGGAGGGGCGACTCCTGCCGAGAGCCATGGTCTAAGGAGGGGTCAGGAAAATCAACAGAAACACAGGCCTCAGCTTTTCTTCAGCTCTTGTTTCTTAGTGAAATGTGTCAGGGGCACAGTGGTTGTGTGAGGACCAGATGGGACATCTAGACTTAAGTCTCCGGCTCTGGGGGAGGGGCAGTCAAGTAGATCATGGGTCCCCGGGGTGCAGTAAGGGTGGACCCCGAGCCAGCCACTCTCCCCCCAGGTGCGGGGCTCCCTCTGTGTCACAGCACGGTGTGGCCCAGCAAATCGAGGGGTCCACGATGACCTCAGAGCGCCAGGCAGGACCACTCGGCACCAACTCCGCCCAAACCGGAAAGATGAGCATGCTGGGAACTTGTCCGCACAAAGCTGCCCCCCCTCGCCGTTCCTGTGAGGGGAGAGAGCTCGGCGGGCATTTCAGATTTCGCCTCTTGCCTTGTTCATGTTTATTTCCGCAAGGACCTCCACCCCCCCCACCCCACCCCCCCGTAACCCGCACCACTGGTAACACTAGGACCAGTCCAAAGGGGGGCCTGCAGCACTGCCAAGAGCCCACGGCTGCTCTGGGGGAGACTGGGCAGTTGTCACACAACAGGTGTAACCTACACCCCCAAGCCGGGCAGGCTCTGCGCAAAAATGCCTTCGAGGCCCAGCTGGATCCTCGAGCCCAGTCAACTAGAGTGACGGGAGCTTCTTCAGCAGCCCCAGGTCTCAAATGGGAGGCGAACAGCGCCCCCTAGTGTCCCGCGGCAGACCATCCCATTTCGAAGCAATCACCTTAACAATTCTTACATTTTTATTTTTTCTCAACTTCTGGAACTAGACCAAGGTAAAGCCCCCCATGCCCCACAGTGACGCTCCGAGGATGGCTCAGGGCTGCTCTGGTGTGTGTAAAGGCTTGCGGCGTTGGGGCCCCAGCTGAGGAGGGGGTCGGGGGGCCGATCCAGGCCGCCTGGGCCTCTCAGGGCCTCAGGGTTGGGGGAGGCTCCACTGCAGGCCGCTCTTTCTTTCTGTGTTGGAGCCCCAGGGCCCGGGCCACTAGCCTCCGGGCCACGGCTGTGTTTGTCTGTGGTCTCTCCTTTGCCAGACGCAGAAGCTCTAAAAGGAAAGCCCCACGGGGTGGGGACTTGAATTCAAGGCTATGGCCTCTCCTCCCAGCAACACAGCGGCCTCAGAGGCCATTAGAGCATGGCCAGATGCTGGTGAGAGGGGGCCACCTAGGGCTCCAGGCCTCCCGTGGGGTCCTGACTAATCCTATCACCTCTCTTCGCCCTCCCTGTTTCTCTGTGGCGGCAGTGTTAATCCTGTCTACCCCCTGCTTTGTAGGGCTCTTTGAGAGGGAAAGCAAATCAGGATGGGACACCTGGAGCTCTTGGGTCAACAGACAGGACGTTTATTGTCCCCAGGAAGTCTGGGACAAAGACCACGTAATCCACAAGAATGTGGACCACCTCAGCAGGCTTCTCCCAGGCCAGTTTTGCCAGCCACTGCTTTGCAGCCATGGAAAACTGGCCTCTAAAGCCCCCCTCGTGCTTTCTGGAAGGAGGAGAGGAAAGGGGAGGAGATGTCATTTATACGGCATCTTCTGTGTGCCCCTCACCGCTGTGGGCACGTGTGCCAGGCTTTCTTATTCACTCCAGTGCTTATCTGACTTGCTCAAGGCCAACTTACATAAGTGCCAGAGCCAGGATCACACCGAAGCCTAGGCTTTTTACCCTACAGCAAAACATGGCTTCCACGGCCGTACAGAAAGACCAAGCTTCCCCTTGAGCCACACCACAAGAGGTGTGAGCGGAGGGCAAGCCCAGGACAGAGCAGCTGGCAGACAGCACTGCTGATGGGCACCCCTGGGGTGGGGAGGAGCACCCTACTGGCCACTGCAGCCCAGGAGCCCTAAAGCAGAGAACTGAAGAGGGGAGGGAATCGGAGGGAAGGCCCCGCCCCGCCCAACACTCACACAGCCCTCCCGCCCAGACCACCGGCTCCCTTACTTGGCCTCTGCAGGGCCTTCAGCTTGGACTGCTTGGTTCCCTGCGTCAGGGGCCGGATCTTGAGCGTGGAGAAATCCCTGGTCAGGGCCTCAGCAGCTGTGGAAAGACAACAGATCTGGAGCCATGCCCTCTTCCTCTTGCTGAGGCCTCCGCAGGACCCAGGAGCACGAGTGTCACCCGAGGCCCACGCAGCTGCTTTGTACACCCATTCAGAGCTCAGGGACAGGGCTGCCCCATGAGCTTGCCTCACCCCAGAGCCCGCAGACCTGCACGGGGCCACCCACGATCTCAGGTGGAGAGCCCGCTCGGAGCCCAGCTTCCATGTTGCTGCCCCGGGCTGGTCGGGAGCCACGTGAGCCTACGGTTCTGACGTCAGGAGAGGCAGGCCCCCGCCTTCCAAAGCCCGGGAGCTTAAAACAAACGCCACCCTTCCCCCACTCAGGACCCTCCCAGGGCACGTGTCCTCACTGCCCCAAGCTGTGCCAGGCCATGGAGCACTCAGGCCACTTAACAGACACAGCAGGTCAGAGCTGGGAGGGGCTTCGGGTCCAAGCCACTGTACAGATGAGGAAACTGGGGCCAGGATGTGGCCTGCCCGTGCCACACAGCTTGGTGGAGCCCAGAAGGCAGCCATGGCCACGCCTAGCCCACTGTTCCACCTTTCCGCGGACCAGAAAGCCTCTGGGCCTACCCCTGCCCCCGCCTCTCTTTCAGTGGCTCCCTCCCTGGGGTGAAGCCCCTACCTCGCCCCAGTCCTCTTGCTCCCTAGACACCGCCCCCTTCCCTGAAACCCCAGGCTCTCCTGAGAACTGGGCCCGCCCCGGCCATGGTCACTCCCAGCTCTGTGTTCAGAAGCTGTTGTGAGAAGCCCAGCCAAGGGCGGCCGGGTACCAACTCTTTACAAATACACCCAAACTGAGCAGTGGCGTGGCAGGGGCAGCTCAGGAAAGTGGCCAAGACGGAGGACAGGCACCGTCCAGAGCTACAGCCGGGAGGCTGGCTGGCCTCCCCAGCTCTGACGCCAAGAGTCTTAGTAACCCTGACCAGACACTGACAGCCAGGGAACTCAGTCTCCCCATCTGTAAAATAGGGGTCACCTGACCTACTTCTTGGAGCTGTAATGAAAACGGAATGAGACACATCTGCTCAAACCGTATGAAATTGCCAGTATTTGAATGCTTTTGATCTATAAAAATGGCACCTTCGGGACGTCCCTGGTGGCGCAGTGGTTAAGAATCCGCCTGCCAATGCAGTGGACACGGGTTCGAGCCCTGGTCCGGGAAGATCCCACATGCCGCGGAGCAACTAAGCCCGTGCACCACAACTACTGAGCCCACGTG
>NW_021145901.1:36491-41640 GCF_002837175.3 Physeter macrocephalus | reverse complement strand
CCCTGGTGGCGCAGTGGTTAAGAATCCGCCTGCCAATGCAGTGGACATGGGTTCGAGCCCTGGTCCGGGAAGATCCCACATGCCGCGGAGCAACTAAGCCCGTGCACCACAACTACTGAGCCCACGTGTCTAGAGCCCATGCTCCGCAACAAGAGAAGCCACCGCAATGAGAAGCCCGTGCACCACAACGAAGAGTAGCCCCTGCTCGTCACAACTAGAGAAAGCCCGCGCACAGCAACAAAGACCCAACGCAGCCAAAACTAAAATAAATAAAATTAATGAATTTATTTTTTTTTAAAATGGCGCCTTCATATGCTTTCATTTAGTATGTGGAAGTCCATAGCGCTTGGCCCTACATGCTCAGTAAAGGTCACCTGAATCTGAAACCTCTGAACTGAAGGCACGAAGATGAACAGGCGAGGCCGTGAGCTTCCTGGCCCGGCTCCTGCTCTGCCCCCCCAGACTTCTGGAGGGGCTGGGAGACACCCTGCCAGTCTGCCGGCTCAGGGTAGCCTGCACCCTGACCTGGGGGATCCCCACCCAGGGAAACCTAGGCTCCCGCCCTCCCCAGCGGCAACCAGAGGAGGGGCCCGCCTCACCTGAAGCCAGGCAGGGAAAGACCCCGAGCGCGTGCGTGTCGTCCACCCACTGGATCTTGAACCCCTTCTCTCTGCCGGGGAAGAGACAGAGTGATGAGGTGAGCAAATGGGCAAAACCCCTCCTGCTACAGGAAGTCCCCTCCCACCTCCAACCCTCAAACACGCTGAGCCCAGGATCAGTTCCATCTCCTCTGGGAAGGAGACGACCATCGGGCGCAGACTTCCAACGAAGACCAGACAGTCAGCCTCAGAAAGAGACACCACCCCCGTGGTCGGATGGGCGCCCCACTCGTAGAACTGAGGAAGCCAGGACACAAAGCTCACAGAACACAATGCCAAGGGCGAAGGGGGCTCCTCACAGGTACCGTCACGCCAGGCCAAGGGCGTGGGGTCTGAGGCTGGAGGCAAAGGGTCTGTGTGGTGGGCACAGGACCTAATACAAGCGTGTCAATGCAACTGCCCCGTTCGACTTTCTTTCTGCTGCTCAGGAAAGCACCCCTGAGTCTGGGTCCGTGGGAAGCCAGAGCAGTCCCAGGGCCCACGGCTTCTCTGTGGCACTGCCACGCCGGCCAAGGAAGCCACCAGTGGCCCCGGTCTGGCTCCGCCCTCAGGGGTGGAGAGCTGATGAGCCCCTCGAGCTTTCCACGAGCTCAGGCTCGGGGAGGGAAGGGGAGGCTGTTCGGGAAGCAGTCAGAAAGGGGGCCCTGAAGAAAGGAATGTTTTTAAAGCCTAAGCAGGAAAAGAGAAGGGGTACTGGAGAAAAGAAAATGAGCATTTGGAAAAAGAAAAAGAGAAAAGGAGAAAAGATTGGATTTGGATCCAAGGAATGTGGGGAAACAAGAAAAATCTTTCTCTTACTATATCCCCATCTCCCATCTCCACCAGACCCTGCCCCAGGGCCGCTCAAGCCCAGTTCACCCCAGAAATAATTCCTGCCTGGAAATGGCCCCATTCTGCTGACTGACCGACAGGTGGCTGCTCGTGGAGCAGAGGAGGCAGAGGCCCCGCCGGGTCCTGGCCACCATGTGGGTGTGTGGGGGCCGGGATGGAGATCTGCTGCCCAGTGCCAGCAGGACCAGGTCTCGGGCCTCTGGAGAATGTCTGCAACCGAAACCTCAGCTCTCCTCCTCCACAAAGTCACGGCCAGCAAGCCAACTGCCCAGAAGGATGGAGCCCAGAGCAACCATATCTACTTTCTGCCTTTCTTTCTAGATTGCTGGGCACCGGGGGAGAAGCAGGCAACTGTCCCCCCCAACAAAGGGGTGTCCTAGCTCCTCTCCAGAAGTTGGGCACCCCCTCCTCCCCACCTCCCCGAAGCCTCTCACTGGAACTCGGAAAAGGCTGCCAGCAGGTCCTCGGTCTTGAGCGCCGGCTCAAAGTCGTAGATCTCCACCACGTGCGCAAAATCCTTCTCTCCAGGCAGCTCCTCTGCGAAGGAGGACATGTCCATGTGGATCTTCTCTACCTGAATCTCCTTCTCCGTCAGGTTGTCCGTTATCTGGGAGAGATCAGACCCTTTAGCAAGGGGAGCTCTGACACACATGACTCCAAATGACTGCTCTCAAAATCACATGCTGAGAGTCCTGCAGGCTTCTGGGTAGATAGGGAGGTGAGCACCCCGGGCAGGGGGCTGGGAGAGACAGCAGGATGGTGGACTGGGCCAGAAGATGGAGAAGCATGAGTTTTAAGGGAGTCCCCACTGGGTGACTGGCACGGACACACTCATGTTTCACAGAATCCCGAAAACCTTATTCTATAGGCCCACTTTACAGAAGGGTAAACTAAGTCAAAGAATTAATTAATTTTGCTCCAAGTTGCCATCAGTAAGTCACAGAGCTGGGCAGGCCCAGGATCTTTCCTTCTCTCATTAATGATGTGATAATAAGCAAGGCTTTCTGGCATCCATCCTTCATCTGTAAAATAGCGATACAGGATGCCCACCCTCCCAACTGACACTACGGTCAGGCTCAGGGGCAGACACATGACACACAGTTCCAAGGGTACAAGATCTGTAAGACAAAGCTTCAGGCAGAAGAGTGATTTTCATGACCAACATCTGCAGTGCATTCTGAAGCATGTGCACATCTATGTTACCTTGGGCAGTACGTATCATTACCTGCTATTTTTTCAGATGAGAAAACTGAGACTAAGAAAAGCCAAATGACTTGCCCACAGTCGAACAGCTCCTACATGATTGAGCTGGGACCCAAATCCACACCCCTAATCCCAGACCCTGAGCCTCCTGCCGTCTGCAGTGTCAGTCCTGATTCTTGTGGGCAAGGCCCCTGTGTCCCTCCCCGCACATCTCCTAAGGGACCCCCATCACCCAACACCCAGGCCTGCTCAGCCAGCACCCGCCCCCCACCACCCCTCCACACCATGACCCTCGGCCCCCAACCACCCTCGACTACACCCACCTCACTTCCGCCCTCCCTTTTCCGGGCTTAAGAGCCTCATCACCTCCTGCAGCAGCTCACTGTAATCGTCCTCCTCGGAGCAGCTGCCCGGCCCCTCCTCTTCCACCTCGTCCTCTTCCTTCTCTGCCGCCAGGCTCCTCTCCAGCTCGCTCCCACTCCCGTCTTCCAAGTCTGGCTGCAGACCGGGCCCAGGCCGTGTGGCCGACTCCGGCCTGTCTCCCGTCCCTGAGTGATCCTCTGGCCCTGGGGACTCAGTGGCCACTGGGTCTGGCAGTGACTCCTTCTCACTTTTGCTACGGCCTTTTCGGACCTCTGCTGCCTGAGTCGCCAACACAGGAAGTTCCTGATCGGAGGTGGGGTCCCCAGCACGGATATCATCGGGCTCTTCTGGGAGCCCGCCAGCTGGAGCACCTCCCTGAAGCCCCGGGGCCGGGAGGGGCGCCCATTCTTCTCGCCTGCGCAGCGCCCGGGGCACATACAAAGCCTGGTCCGGCTTGCGTCCACGATGCCACCGGCCGGCCCGCGCTCCTCGGGGACCGGCAGCCGCTCCCTGGCTTGAGGTGGACCTCGGACCTCGGTACTTGCTAGGGTGGGAAGCAGGAGGGCGGCAGGGGCCAGAGAGCCCATCTGAACCGGGTAACCTGGGGCAGGAGCAGGCGGTGATCAGGGCGGTGTTTGGGTCCCAAGGAAAATGGTTTACTGGAGCGACCTGCCATTCCGGCACGAGGCTCTCCAGTCAGCCTTGGGCAAAAACCAAAGCCAAAATGACCCTGAGAAACACCTTAACAGGGCATCAGAGTGGAGGCTGGATGCCCTGAACAAGCCCAAAGCGGTCAGCTCTCCCCCCAGTGCTAAAACCCGAATATGAGACTGCCGAGTCTTCGCTTACCCACAGGGTAAGGTGAGTACTAGCATTTAGGAACTGCGTTATTAAAAAAATATGTAACTTTAAAAACTAGGATCATAGTCATCACGATAAGATCCTGCAAGATGCACGTGGAAACAGGTGAGTGAAAGCCCAGATGTACTGGCGCGTTCCGTGGCCTCTGCGGGGCAAAAGCTCACTGAGGGCAACGCCGGGCAGACACCTTCACTGTTTAAACCACTCTCTCTTTCTCTCTTTTGGCCCAACACGCATAAGCTGAATTTGCTAAAGGAATTCCACAAACATGCACATCTACTCCGCTGCTGGAGCAGAAAGCAGCACTGACTCTAAGCACCTGAGGCTGGGGACAGAGGTGGCGGCCTGGGGGCTCCCAGCCCTGGTTCCCTCTCAGACACTGACCAGCTCACCTGACCAGCCCCCAACCCCCCACCCCCAGCTCAAAGAACTGCTGAGAGGCCTCCAAGGCGGCAGGATACACACCTGATGTCCACGTGACAGATGACTGTCCTCCTCCGCCAGCCCTCCCCAACAGAGAAGCTGCTCAAAAGATCAAAATTCTCTGCTGTCCTGTGGATCAAGTACCGGAGGCGACTGGAGAGTGGGGGGAAGAGAAGGACCCTGGGGAGCAACGGGAAGGGGTGCTGAGCAGGGGCTCCAGGTGCAGCCCCAGGCCTGCGCCCCACCGAGTCCACTCCCAGTTTAACAGTGGCTTAAACACTAGGCTCCCTCTGTCCCCTCGGGTCCCAGGCTGACTGCAAAGGACCTGCCAACAGAGGTTACGACAGGGAGATACTGGCCCTACTCCCCTGCCAGTGCTGGGCCCCTTCAGTCTCAGGTGATGCTCAGGGTTACAAGTGAAAGGTGCAGCTGGCTTCAGACTATACTACAAAGCTACAGTAATCAAGACAATATTGGTGTCTTGGCACAAAAACAGAAATATAAATCAATGGAACAGGATAGAAAGCCCAGAGATAAACCCACACACCTATGGTCACCTTATCTTTGATAACGGAGGCAAGGATATACAATGGAGAAAAGACAGTCTCTTCAATAAGTGGTGCTGGGAAAACTGGGCAGCTACACGTAAAAGAATGAAATTAGAACACTCCCTGACACCATACACAAAAATAAACTCAAAATGGATTAAAGACCTAAATGTAAGACCAGACACTATAAAACTCTTAGAGGAAAACATGGGAAGAACACTCTTTGACATAAATCACAGCAAGATCTTTTTTGACCCATCT
>NW_021145901.1:0-36061 GCF_002837175.3 Physeter macrocephalus | reverse complement strand
TGGGCCCGTGAGCCATGGCCGCTGAGCCTGCGCGTCCGGAGCCTGTGCTCCGCAACGAGAGAGGCCACAACAGTGAGAGGCCCGCATAACGCAAAAACAAAAACAAAAACAAAAACAAAAAGAATGGGCATCATCAGAAAATCTACAAACAGCAAATGCTGGAGAGGGTGAGGAGAAAAGGGAACCCTCTTGCACACTGTTGGTAGGAATGTAAATTGATACAGCCACTATGGAGAATGGTATGGAGGGTCCTTAAAAAACTAAAAATAGAACTACCATATGACCCAGCAATCCCACTACTGGGCATATACCCAGAGAAAACCATAATTCAAAAAGACACATGCACTTCAATGTTCATTGCAGCACCGTTTACCAGGTCATGGAAGCAACCTAAATGCCCATCAACAGACGAATGGATAAAGAAGATGTGGTACATATATACAATGGAATATTACTCAGCCATAAAAAGGAATGAAATTGGGTCATTTGTAGAGACGTGGATGGATGTAGAGACTGTCATACAGCGTGAAGTAAGTCAGAAAGAGAAAAACAAATATCGTATATTAACCTATATATGTGTAATCTAGAAAAACGGTACAGATGAACCGGTTTGCAAGGCAGAAATAGAGACACAAATGTAGAGAACAAACGTATGGACACCAAGTGGGGGGGGCGGGATACGGACTGGAAGATTGGGATTGACATATATACACTAATATGTATAAAATAGATAATTAAAAAATTTTTAAAGAAGAAAGATGCAGCTGGGAGAGGCCTGAGAGCAGATTATTAAACCTAAAGGCCAAGGTCAGAGCCAGCTGTGAGCCCGTTACTCTGGATGCACCACTGGGCAATGGGGCACAGGAGGCTCCGGGCGAACCCTGACCTTTTCAGCAGCAGAGTGGGCGAAGGCAGCCCAGAGCCCGACGCCACCATCACACCAGCTTACTTTGACAGCTGCTTCTGCAGCAGGAAGCGGTCCAGCTCCTCCTGGATGCGGTGCACGAAGTCATTCTCGCCTGAGGAGAGGAAGACGCCGTCCAAGCAGAGAAGGGCCAGGGTGACAGGTGGGAGAACCTGCGGGGCAACGGACACGGCCGCGATCAGAGCGCGCCCCGGGCCCACCCTCGACCAAGGCCAAGGTCTCTCCTCCGATCGGAGAGGAGCCGGGCTCCTAGGCGGGGAAGGGACGTGGCCAGGGTCGCCAGGCAGGGCAGCAGCGGGGCAGCGAGGGGTCTCCCGGCCCCCGCTGCGGTCGCTTTCGCTGTCCCCGGGCTCGCGCGCCGCCGCCTCGGGCCTGCTCAGACGGCGCGATCGACACTCCCCGGCCCTGAAGCGAGAGGCCCGGGGGGAGCGCGAGGCCGTCCGCGAGCCAGCAAGCGGGGCGACCCGCCCCCAGACCCGCCCGCCGCACTCACCGCAGCCGACCCGTGCGTCGCCGCCGCAGCTCTGAGGGTCCCCAGAAGCCTGCGCGCCCCGGAGCCCGAAACCACCCGGGCCTCGGCGGAGCCGCAGCGCCACCATGCGGCCCGGAGGAGGCATGGCAGCAACGGCAGAGGCGTGTTCTTGATTGTTTTGCCCCTGAGAGCACACTGTCTCCTAGGATCAATTAAGTTTGGCAAATACTTTGAGGTGGCTCCTATATGCTAGGTCGTGGGGATAACAGATTTTTCCGGTTCATTGTCCCCCTCCCTAGGAACGTAAAAGAGGAATAAATAGGAAGTTTCTGGACACCAAGAATTTCATCACCCTTTGACCACCGCTGCCCTTCCTTGACCCTTATTGATGGAACCTGCAAAGAGGTCCAACTCACACCAAAGGGTCACTGACAAGGTGTACTAGCCTTTGGGTAACAGGGCGGGGTAGACACTAGAATGGTGATTTGCAGGCCATCAAATTATACTACCTTGCTACATCTAAAAATGACTCCAGCACCCACCTTAAATAGGGTTTGAAATTCTTCCCATCAGACAGTGTAGGATGGGCTATTATAATCCAGGAGATCAGGATTGAAATCCTCCTCTTCCCTGAAAGGTGCTGAAATGTAAGCCTTTGATCATCCTGAATCAAGCGGTCCCCTGAGTTAACAGCATTGAAGACCCAGGTTTTAGTACAGGGGTGGGACAGTCTGAGTGGGCCCTGCAGTAGTCTATGGGCAAGGTCACAGGGAGAGTGTCCCTCAAAAGGCCAGGTAGGAAAAGCTGGGAACAGAAAAATGAAGAAAAATTAAGATGCATTTTGCTCTCTTGCAGTTTTTTCCAGAGTATTTCTTTAAAAAGATGGTGGTATTATATCACATTTACAAAAACTATCTTTCTGGATAGTTTTTCAAGAATAAAAACGATCTAGAATAAAGACAACACCAAGTGCAAAGAGAACTCAGGGAGGTGAGTCATGAGTCTCCTTTTCAGCCCTGGTTGTTAAGAAGAGATTCTGAAGGCCTAACAGGTCCCCTGCCCCAGCCTCCGGCCTGGAGGGGCATCCGGCCCCTGGGGGTGTAGAGGGCAAAAGGCAGCAGGAAGAATAGGGACACCCATTTGGATTCTGACTCCACCAGCCCCACCCACATTCCACACTGGCTTAACTGAAGTGGAATTAGGCCTGAGAGAACTCTGAGGGGGCACACAATGGTACCATTTATCTGACCAGGCTTCCATGATGGGTGGTTAGGGTTAGGGTGAGGCTGAGAGGCAAGACCACCTAGCAGCTATGGACCACACACAACCTGGAAGGATATGCTTGCTACTTAGAAAACAAAGGCCCAACTTTCTCAGCAGAGTGGCCATCTCTCCCCAAGATGAAGGAACCAACCAAAAACCCAGGACACAAGCCATACACACACCTCTTGAGAGCTGGGCCGTGAGAGAGGACTTCAGCACATTCAGAGAGACTCAGAAACAAAGCTCTCAGAGGGAGGCTGCCCATGAACCCAGTTTCCACCACACCTTCTTCAGATAACTTGGAGGCTGGACAGAAAAAAAAGTATCAGCACGAAGGCCTCCACTTGTGGGTGGAGGTTACCAAGAGATGCCAAGATAAATGGGGAAGGAAATCAAGGCACATCTACCAACACGCTTTGGGGACAAATACCAGGTAAGCGTTGAATGGGCCCAGTCAGAGATAAACAAGCAGAACAAAAAGCAGCAGGATATGCAGAATGTCTACAGCAAAAACAAACAACAACAAAGAAAGCATAATAAGTAAAAGAAGATAAGGGTATATGGGAAAGTTCTCTTGAGAAAAGAGAAGAAATTTCAGTTAATAACTACTTCACATTCTCAAGGAAATCAAAGAAAGTCTGATTTCCATGTCACAATGGGTAAACCAACAATGACATGAAAGTGAACTGTCAGAGGCATGGAAAGACATAAAAGAGGCAATCGTGTTCATCACAGAAGCAGCAAAAACTGGAGTCAACAAAGTTGAAAACAAATCAGTGACAAAGAGTAAAGCCTTATGAAAATGAAGATAACTACTATTTACACAAAATTTTCCATATAAATGGCATGGATTTAATTTTTGCAGCAGCCCCTTCAGATGGAGATTGTTACCCTTATTGCAGGGGAATAACCTGAGGTTTAGCCAAGGAACCAGCTACTACATGCAGAGTTGGAACTCACTCTAATCCAGATCTAGCCTGACTGTCACGTCCATGCTCCTGAACACCCCCTGACTAAGATCTTCCATCTTTAGAATGTCATGAGAATTGATGCTGTGGCCAACAGCCAGACACAGAAGTCAGGCATTAAACAAACTAGATGAATCCAATCAGTTAGAAAAGCATGCTATGTGTGTGCTGTAGAGTTTTACCTGAAACAGGAGGAATGATTGAGTGATGATGAAAGGACTGCATGCAGGGGACAGGGTGTTGCCAACAGTCCCATCTGAAGGGAAGGACCTAGAGTCCCCTGCTACCATAGTGACCCTAAATTACCATCCAGTGCACCTTTCCTTGCTATGAGTAGGATCACCGGGGTCACCCACAGCTCTGGAGTCTACGTCCCAATTTCACATCTCCTCACTCTAAGCAATCTGAGATGGTATTACAGGTATTAAACTGTCTACCGGTAACCTCAGCTTGCATGAGCTAGCCAACTGTTCTCTCAACGTTTAAGGTTAAGTTTAAGAATATCCCGTTCATGTTTGTTATCAAAAGTCCTTGTAATGTTTACATAGTTTTGACATATGCATTAGAGAATCTAATACATTAGGTGGTGATTCCAATTTAAAAAATGAAATGGATCTCAGACTTACAATTTTCAATGGGCAGATGTAAGAGTATTTAACTAAGTTTGTAAACAGTATTATAATATTAAAGAGAACTGGAGTCACAGTATTTGAAGATCAACAAGAGTTGTTTAGATACAGCACACAGGAAGGTTTTGCTTCATAGCTTGCTGAAGCATCCATTTGATATATGTAAGAAGAAAATCAGGACTTCCAGGAAGATAGAGTAAACACACTTTTCTAATTCCTTCCACTAAATACAACTAAAATCCCTAGACATTATATATAAAACAAACATAAGGAGATTCTGAAAGGTGGAGAAAAGAAGGAGACCAGCTATGGACCTCCAGTTCCAAGGAACAACAACAACAACAAAAGAACAAAACCACAGAAATCCAAGCCAAGACATAACATTATTAAATTTCTGAAAACTAAAAACAAAGGAAATTTTGAAAGCAGCCAGAAAAAAAAAATCTTATCTTACCTAAAGGGGGAAAACTGTTTGAATAACAGTGGATTTCTTGTCAGAAAAGAGAAGGACAAAAAACTTTTTTCAAATGCTGAAAGAAAAGAATTGTGAATCCAGAATCACATATCCAGTGAAAAAATACTTCAGGAATAAAGAAGAAATCAAGACACTCTCAGATGAAGGAATTTTAAGAGACTGGTTGCCAGGAGACCTAGCCTGAAAGAAGGGCCATAAGAAGTTCTCTACACAGAAAGGAAACAATGAAAGAAAGAATTTTGGAACATCAGGAAGGAAGAAAGAACACAATAAGCAAAGATGTAAGTAACATGATAAACTTTTCTTCTCTTGAATCCTTTATATTATGTTTAATGGCTGAAGCAAACTCTAATACTATCCAATATGTTCTAAATGTATGTAGAGAAAATATTTAAGACAATTATAAATGGAGGAGGGTAAAAAGATGTAAAGGAAGGTAAGGTGTATATACTTCACTCAAAATGGTAAAATGACAATAACAGAAGACTGTCATGGGTTATGTAATACCCAGAGCAACCAGTAAAAATTGCTGTATTGAGAGACTTAAAAAAAAAATACTACAGATATATCAAAACAGAATTCTAAAGAAAATGTTCAGGTAACCCTCATGTAGGCAGAAAAAAGAAAACAGGGAAATGAAAAGCAGTGAGAACAAACAGAAAATAAAACAGCAGACTTAGACACTAACATATCAATAATTATACCAAATGTAAATGTTCTAGACATACCAATTAAAAGACAGAGATGTCAGTTTAAAAACATGACTCAAGTATATGCTATTTGAAAGCCGCTTACTTCAAATATAAAAATATAGGCAGGTTAAAAGTAAAAAAATCGAAAAAGATCTATCATGCTTCAAAGGAAAGCCGGTATGGCTTTATTATTTTCAGATAAGGTAGACTTCAGAGCAAAGAAAATTACCTGTGACAGAGAGGAATATTATATAATGATAAAAGGGTCAGTTCACCAAGAAGACATAATAATCCTAAACGTATAAGCACCATGAAATGGACAACAGAAAAATAGAGAAAATCAATAATACAAAGATCAATAAAATTGATAAACCTCTAACAAAAATTATATAGCAAAAGAGAGAGAAAACACAAATTATTAAAATCAGAAATGAAACAGAGGATATCACTACAGACCCTACAGACATCAAGAATATAATAAAGAAATACAATAAACAACTTTGCACACATATACTTGACAACTTAGTGAAAAAATCCAATCCATAAGTTACTTAGTCTATTTCATTTATATAAACTTTTTGAAATGACACAATTTTAGAAACAGAACAAATTAGCAGCTGAAGTGGGGAACAAAAGGTGAAGAGGGGAGAGGAGGTGGGAGGGAGATGAGTGTGACTAAAAAGAACTGTAAGAGGAATCCTTGTGTTCTACATCTTGACTGTGGTGTTGGATATGGGAACCTATACATATAATACTGTTATATATAACTAAATACACACACACCAGTATAAGTAAAATTGAGAAAATATGAATAAGATAGGTAGATTTTATCAACGTCAGTATTCTGGACGTGATATTGTACTGTAATTGTTGCCATTGAATGAAACTAGATAAAGGGTACATGGGATCTCCCTGTATTATTTCTTATAATTGCAAGTGACTCTACAACTTGCTCAATAAGCATTTGTAATTAGGGAATTCCCTGGCAGTCCAGTGGTTAGGACTCGGTCCTTTCACTGCCATGGCCTGGGTTCAATCCCTGGTCAGGGAATTAAGATCCCGCAAGCCACGTGGTGTGGCCAAAAAAATAAAAATTTAAATTTAAAAAGATGTTTGCAACTAATGAAAAAGGAAAATCAAATATATCAAATTTATAAAATGCAAATTAAATGTTTAATAACTTCATAAATATGAGTAAAACTGGAACCAGATGTATAAGAGAAATAAATTTGTTCTGTCATTTTGAGTTTATCAAAGTTGTTTTCATTTTCTATAAAGTATATTAGATACATTAATAACATTACAATATTTATAAATTAAATTTTAAAATTTAATGAAAACTAGATATTTAAATGTTACTTTCATAAACTAATATAACTTAAAATCTAAATAACTATAAGAAATCTTTTGTGAATAAAAAGACAGTCATAGAAAACTACACAAAACTACATGGAATTCCAAGAAAAACCAGAGAGATTAAAACAGTTACAGAAAATATAAATACAAAAACCTGCACTGTAGATCCAACACATGGCTAATTAATAAACCTGAGGAAGGAAACAAAGCTATTGGAACAAAAAAAAATGCAACAATATTTTGTTGAAACAAAGAAAAATGTGAATCTACAGATTAGTTTACTGAATTCCAGAAATAGATAGATAGATAACCAGATGCCTGATACAGATGGTGGTAAAATTATTTTCTCTGGGCATTGAAAAAAAAACTCTATTTAGGTAGAATACAAAGAGAAAATTCAAGTGGCTTGCAGATGCAAGCACCAAAGCAACTTGGTGAAAGAATGAAAGAAAAACTGGAAAGTTTGGAAATTTGATGAGACCAAAGTATCTAGCAACTCATATGCTAGAAGAAAATGAAACAATACCTGTAAACCTTTTTTTTTTTGGACCTGCTGCGTGGCATGCGGGATCTTAATTCTCTGACCAGGGATCGAACCCACGCCCCCTGCAGTGGAAGTGCAGAGTCTTAACCACTATACTGTCAGGGAAGTCCCATTACCTGTAGACTTTTAATGGGAAAATATTAAGACAAGAAAATTCTATAAACTGTGACGGCAACAGGAAGGTGTTTTTAAACCTGCGATGACTCTGGAGTCGCATAGAAATTCTGCTGAGGGAGGTGGAGCCATCCTGGCCTGTCTCAAGTGGAGACGCCAGAGGCCACTGGCAGACAGTGTTTACAGACAGCCTGTCCCATTGAGCTACACAACTTAAATCTCAAGACTTTTTGGAAAATCCACAAATAAATTAAATTGTTTTCTCTAATGACCTAGTCAATCTATTCCAGAACAGATTGCCCAGACTGGGTCTCTGGTGTACTGGTGAGTTAGTTATTCAACTCACTAACTTTCTAAGTTATGCTTTGACATTCATTATCCTTCTTGGGAAGCTACTAGAAGGCATAATCCAGACAAACCAAGGGATGAATTAAAATGACTGACTCACACACTGTGATGTCCTAAGAAAAAAACTCTGTGATGAATACTTAATTTGCTTAACTATTCAATTAATTGAAATAATCCCAGCAACAAAATGGTATGCAAATATAATTCTTGAAAGGAGGGCTATGGAATGTAAAAATAAAAGCATTTTTTAAATCACTATAGCTTAGGACAGGAACCCCAGAACGCATTCTAACATGTGCAGGGGAATTCCCTGGTTGTCCAGTGGTTAGGACTCCGAGCTTCCACTGCCAGGGGCCCAGGTTCGATTCCTGGTCAGGGACCTAAGATCCCACAAGCCACGCAGCGCAGCCAAAAATAAATAAATAAATAAAATAATTTAAAAAAATAATAAAGTGTTCAGGAAGGGCATATACCTGCAGCAAAGTCAGTAAGAATTATTTTTCCAAATAACTGGCAGAGGCTGGGGACAACGATTAATAAAGAAACACTGACTATATAGTAAAATATAATACGGGGGGAAACGCTTAAAATAGACAAAAAAGAGGTGAAGGAAGTAACACTAAGTAAAGCTTTTGTAGCAAACCCATAAATGGGATAGACTCAATTATATTACAAACATTAAAATTGATTCAAAAAGCAAAATATCATTATGTACTCTCAGATCCACACCTAGAACAACTCTGTGCAAGTTCATTTAAGGGTCTGAATGAAATAGTCAAAACACCAAATCCAGCTTACTGGGGAGACAGGAAAGATGCCACATCAATTTCAGGACAGGGCAGGGATATGTTCTAATGCCTGTTTTCCCACCTATTTTCTACAGGGACTAGCAAAAGCAACTTGGTGAAAGTATGAAAGAAAAACTGGAAAGTTTGGAAATTTGATGAGACCAAAGTATCATTGTTTGCAGAATATTTGATTTTTTTTTTTCACCTAAAAATTCAAGAGAATCAACTAAGAAACTCCTGTAAGCAAGAATGTATGGAGAAGAGCCAGGGCTGGAAAAGGTGATGGCAGGGCCAGAGGAAGACAGAAAGGAGAAATCCACCCCCAGTCCTTGGTCTACCAGATTGGCATCTGTCCCTACCCTGCAAATCTCTGATGCCTTTGTTGTCCTTTGGTTCCCAGGAGACCATAGCCTCAGGCTAGCCTGAGTTCTAGCTCCTTTCTTTTTTTTGTTTTTTTTTAAATGTAAACTAGTAAATTTTACTAAATTAGAAAAAAAAATAATAAGACTGTTTTAGAGAAACTTCTTAAATCAAAACTTATCTGTGCGAAAATTAACAATGGAGATTCATTTAAACTCAACTTTTACATTGCTGTATGAAAGCTAGCCACATAATGATAAGCAATAAAACTACCTAAGTTCCCAAAGAATCACCAGAAGTTCTATTAATAGCATCTGAAAGAAATATTTCTATAAGCCGCGCCACAGAGGTTATGTTTTATTGGTGTTTATTTCTTCATTTCAATTACTCTGTCTTTTTCTCACTCTGTTTCTTACCGTCTTGGAACCATCTGTCATATCTACTTTTGCAAGTGCCCTAGCATTGCACTGCAGTATCAATTTCATATTTCTTTTTTTTTTAACATCTTTATTGGAGTATAACTGTTTTACAATGGTGTGTTAGTTTCTGCTTTACAACAAAGTGAATCAGTTATACATATACATATGTTCCCATATCTCTTCCCTCTTGCGTCTCCCTCCCTCCCACCCTCCCTATCTCGCCCCTCTAGGTGGTCACAAAGCACCGAACTGATCTCCCTGTGACATGCGGCTGCTTCCCACTAGCTCTCCACCCTATGTTTGGTAGTGTATATATGTCCATCTTAAAGGGCCAGAGTAACAGGAATCCAGATGGGGTTCGGGATAGCGGAGGAGTCTGGCCCGTGAGCTGCGGGGCTCAGGCCTGTCCTCATCTCAACCCCCAAGCTCCTACCAGGGACTCCTTAACTGACGTGACTTTGCAGATGTTTACACACCCACCTCCAAAGCCAGATCTGTCTTCCCCAGGCCCAAGCACCACCATGCATCAGAGCCTGTTGCCACAATGGGATCTGGGGGACAAGAGGAAAAATGAATATTAAGACTTGGTAATGACAGGGCCATGGTCCTCAGTCGCCTTTTGTGGGATTGTCTTGAAGCTCTCCCATAACAAGTTACCAGAGTGATCTGTCCAAAGGTGAACCTAATCACATCATCCTCTCCACCGCATAAAATCCTTTAATGGCTCCCCAATGTATTAAAATAACTTATTACCAGGCTCTAAGTGATCTGGCCTTCTCCAGGCCTGGACTAGGGTGAGGCAGGGAGCCATGAACCTGAGAGCAAGTGCCTCCTTAAGCTTTGTGCCCTGGGTGCTTGAACTGCCTCACCTTAGCAAAACTCCACCTCACTACTGGGTACCCTCCTCCTTGTCCATTACATCCCAGCCATGCTGGCCTCCTTTCTGTTCCTCCATGACAAGTTCTTTGCTGACTCAAGAGCTTGGCAATGGCTGTTCCATCTGCCTACGATGCTCCTCCTCTGGCTCTTTTCTGGCTGCTCTGTTTTGTGTGTGTTTAAGAACTATAACCAGTTGAGATTTTTCACTCTGGTTACTTTCACACGGAACCTACTGGAAGTGGTTGCCTCGAAGACCCTCACTGTCTAAGCCCATAGTGGTCCCGTGGATTCTGGGGGGCTCTCTGCTTCTGTGTCATGGACGGGGCACAGGAATCTATGCTGAGACTAGAAACCTGGGGCCTGCATCCAGCCTCCCCCCGGTGAAACACACAACCCATTTCCTTTGAAGTCTTTGCCAATGACTTGGGGGATGGGTCCTCACTGATGCTAGGATCCACAGACCCCATCTCTTTTCTGTTTCCCCAAATTTTCCTCTACTCTTTCTCCTGCAAATACGATTCCCTCTCCTCTCCAGGACTCCTGGTAGAATCTCCTAAAGGCGCTCAAACTCTAGGAGAACAGAATTCAGGAAGGTCAGTGACTAGCAGGCAACAGCTGCCCAGGCTTTGAAAGACCAACCTCCCTGAGGCCAAGGAGCACAAAAGCGCTTGCAGCTTCCTGGAGAGGCAGAAGCCAGGAGGTGTTACAGGAAGAGAAGCACAGTGCTTGGCACCTGGTGGGCATTAAATAATCATTTGTTGAATGAATGCATGAATGAATGAGTAAAAAGATCTCCCAGTACCTGATGTTCCCTGAGGTGGGACATCACGTGAGCGGACTTCCAAGCGACTTGGTATGGTTTTACAAAAGCAGGTAGATGGGAAAGACATAGCTGGGCTCAAAACATGGTCACTGTGCCTGAGAAACACTGTGCAGTGAATGATCGCGCTCGTGGCTGAGGCTGCGAGCCGGCTGGGCGCTGGTCTGGAAACCAGCAGAGGCCTCTGGGGTTTCAGTCCAGGTGGATTAAAAAGGAATAAAAGCGCCCCATGCGAGGAGGTGATCAAAGCCACCCAACTACTTAAAGCTAGAGATAGAGGGGGAGTGTCCCCATTCATGCAGTTACACAGAATAAAGCTACATTTGACCACCCCGAGGAGCTATCTATGGCTTCTTCCAGAAGGTAAAAGACCAAAGATGTTACCTTGTGAAGAATTCCTTGGGCAAGCCACCTGCTAGCCAACTGGGTCAACGGTAACCCCAATAACGACATGGCTCTTAGCTGCCAAGAAAAAACCTGGTTCTTAACTGGGTGTCCTGGGGCAGGGGTGGGGGTAAGCACAGAAACACCAGGCAAGGATGAGTGAGCTCAAAGAAAGAGGAAAAACCACCCACAAAAGAACTTTACAAACCAAAACTCTACTACATGAAAAAAAAAAAAAAAAAAAACCCAAGAAAACAAAAGAACTACTAATGCTAAGAAAAGACTTGTCAGTCAAATGCAAGAGATGGGCCTTCGTAGAGCCAGATTCGGACAAACCAATTTACTATTGGACATGTTTGATAAAGTCAGGGAAATCTGAATACAGGCTGGGTACTAGACGATATGAAGGACTGTTCTTATTTTTCCGGTGTGTTTATTGTTACTGTAGTTATGTTTTTCATCTGTTTTTTCATACTAAAGTGTGTATGGATGAAATGGTATGATGTCTTAGATTTGCTTTAAAATATGTTGGGGAGGGGAGAAGTGAGGAATTACAGGTGAAACAAGATTGGCAAAATGCTGATCATTATTGAAACTGGGTGATAGGTACACTATTCTCCTCATTATTGTGTATGGTTGAAATCTGCCATAATAAAACATTTATTTTTCTCAAGCCAAACTGAAGCCAACAGTAAAAAGATGGGCAGGGGGTGGTATTCAATGCATAGCTAGAACATCTTCAAATTGTTGAAAGGGAAAAGAGAGAGATAAGGAAGAATTTTAGAATTTGTTAGAAAAATGTATAGTTAAATCCATATGCTAAAAATTTGAAGGTAACCGCTGAAAGACTAGAAATATAATCTGTAGCTTTCAAATCGTCACAGGAAAATAATAATAATATAAAAACTCTATCCAACATAAAGTACAAACAAAGAAAAAGAGGTAAAGGATAGCAAAAGAAAAATTGTGTCTCTTTGCCTTAATAAAGATATAAAGCAAAAAAAGAAAAGGAAAAAAAGACAGGAAAAATGTATAATATTTTTTAAAGGACAATCACATGATCCCGCCCAGCCCACCCTTACAAGTGAATTTGCAATAGATTGCAGATGATCTGTCCTAAGAGAACTGGGTGAAAATTAAGAATTTCTAATGAAAATCTAGACTCTTATTTGCTTAATTCTTTAAAATGTCTTTACATAATTTATTAGTCAATATTTGATTATGAGGATCTTAGTGTTCATTTTTAATCTAATGTGTATCAGCAAAACCCTGCAGAGGGGCACAGACACAGAGAGGTATAGAAAAGCATGTGACGGTCTATCCAGATACAAGCACTACGTGAAACAAAACAAAACACAAACTCTGCTTTACACATCTCTTAGGACATCCCACACAGTCGCCCACCGGCAAGAGAGGAGAGTTCCACAATGAACTCAGAAGGTCCCTGGATGGACCTGTCTGGAGGACAACAAGGCCTACATAAGGGTCTGAGAGCTAACACGTGTTGAATTGGCTTACTCTGTACCAGGCACCCTCTATGCCCTCTGCATAATTTAACTCATTGCTCACAACCGTGCTATGTGGTGGTACAATTGTCATCCTCATTTTACAGATGAAGACATTAAAGTAGAGAGGTTAAGTGACTTGCTCAAGCTCAAACAGCTAAATAACGGCAGAGCCAGTTCAACCTTTCCTCCCCTTCCAGAGCCCAGCTCAAAGACCCAAGTAGGGAGGGGGTCAGGCCACAGCAGGGCAGATGCCTGATTTGTGTTTGAGATTGAGGTTTCATAAGACAATGGCTCAGCCACCTGCGGGAAGTGGCCCTGATTCCAGAGGAGGCAGTCTGGAGAACCCCACCTTCATGATACCCTTCATTTATGTAGCACTTGATACTTTCAAAAAGCATTTACAAAGTTCCCATTTCTTTGCAACACCTCCCTTTGAGGCAGGCTAAACAGAAATAATTATTCCATCGGATCTTTCCTTACACCACACCTCCCTGCAGTGATGGAGCCAGAACTCAGACCTCCCGTCTCCTGCCTGCACTGGGTCACGCTGGCCCATCCCTGCACACACAGAAAGCCAGCTCTCAGTTGTCCCCAGTGAGAATGAGGGTGGCTCCAAACATCCACCCACCGCAGTGACAGCAAACATGCATCTCTGCCCGTGAAACAACAGAAAAGCCAGACTGAGGACATATACGACTGTATTTTGTACAGAATGAGTAAATGCCTCCATGAACACATAAGAAGGAAGCAAGTCCTTAGTAATTTATTAAAATAGCCAGAAAAGATAGGCGTTCCATCCCAAACTCTCCCTCCTCCCATTAGCCTAGCATAGCATAGTGGTCATCAGGGCAAGTATTGGGGTCAGACTATCCGTTCGAACACTGGTTTGACTACTTGTTAGCTGTGTGACTCTGAGCAAATTGGTTAACCATCTATCTGTTTTAGTTTCTTCATCTGTGAAATGGGGATAAGAGCTCTGGCCTCACTGAGGCCTCAAAGATGAATTAATCCATAATGAGGTAACCCACGTAAAGCATCTAGCACAGTATAAGGCTGGTGGAGATGGGACCTCCTGCATACAGGTGAGGCATTCTAGGAACTCCAGCTCCAAAAGAACCAGATCAAAGGCTCTCCTGATCTCCTCTAGCCACGGACCCCAGGGTCCAGGGCCACAAAATCACAGGTCCTGCTGCCGGCCTTAGGTGGTGACCTTTCTCTACCACCCAACACAATTTGTAGACAAAATCAGAAAGGGCCACTCCATCCTGTTTGCCCAACCCCTACCCTATGAGGGGAAGGAAGGATGTCACAATGTTAATCAAGTGACCGTGGGTCCTGGCTGAGCATGGGCCCCCACTGTCCACACACAGCCTGGCTCCGAGGGCCCTCAGCCTGCTACCACTATGACCACCATTGAGCAGGCTACTGCACAGATGCAGCTGAGGCTGGGGGTGCATCTTTGAACCCAGATAGGGAGCTCTGTACTGTTAGGCTGGGCTCTGCCCTATGCCAGCTGCTCCATTTGCCAGGGATGAAGGATAGGAAAACTGAAGTGTCACCTTTAGTCACCGCAACGGCCACCAAAGCAGCCCTGGGGGTCACATGCTGCTGGTAGTTGAAGGGGCTGGTCTGCTGAGGCACAAGTGCAGGATAAAGGTGGTGGAGCACATGATGCCAAAGGCCACTCAGATGTCACATTAAGTCCCCGAAGGGCTAGTAGCCAGCTGCCTGGGTTGCCGCTTTCCAAGGCATCACCAGCAGAGCCACCAGGAGGTCCAAGACGACCTTTTGTGCACGCTGGCGGCAAAAGTGCAAGACGCCAGCACACACCAGGACGTTTCTCAGCAGTGTACAGGTGAGAAATCAGAGGAGCCCCGCACTGACGCCAACGCGTAGCGGGCCTGCCTCACCCGTGCTCTGCCCTCTTCTGGACCAGGGCCTTGGTCACCTCTGGTGCCGCCGTGAAGACCTCCTGGCTGGGAGTTCTGGAGGCTTCCGAGCAGGGCCGAGATTTGGAACAAAGGCCAGGTCGTGAGGCCAGGACGGAGGCATGAGACTTCTCCCTTAAAATCAACCAAATGAACCCCCGGCTTCCTGCGGGGTCCTTCTCCCTGCGCTGAAGAGGTGCCCCTGGCAGGATCCCGCTGTTGGAGGAGGTCCTTGCACAGCTCAAAGAATAGGACGTCCTGGATTTTACCCGGTGAAGGGAACAGGGAGGTCTTGGTCCGTGGTTCCCGGACTCCTCCCAACGTTGCGGAAGACGCCAGTACGGGCCCAGTAAGGGCCCAGAGTCTGCGCCAGGGACCGACGTGGGGACATGAAAGGCCTGGGCACAAGAAACAGCTGGAGAAGGAAGCGTTATGTGGGACAGGCAGGGCTCGACCGGGGGCGCAAGGATCCGATAAGAGCGGACTTTCCGTCTTGCTCGGTCGTCTTCCCCCGAGGACCCGACTCCGGAGACCCGACTCCGGAGACTTTTCCGACCGATGGTTCCCCGCGCCTGGCATCCAGCGTTCGCAGCAAAACGAGACACACGCCCCGCTCCAGAGCCCCGCGGCCGGGTACCCACACGCCCACTTCCTCTGGAGCGCAGGAGTCGCTCGCATCTCCTTCCCCGGTGGTCCGGTGACGCAGAGCTGCGCTCCGCTCCTGCGCCGAGGCTGCGTCGCAGAGGAAGCGCCAGTAGGGACGGGATAGGCTCTCCCAGAGGGCTAACTGCGCGCGCTCCTGGCCCCTCCGCGACCCCTCCCCGAGTCACCGCCCCTTCCCGAGTCACCGCCCCTTTCCCGCCTCCCCAAGTGCCCGCGCCCTACCAGCCTCACGGGCACCCCACCGAGCAGAGACTGGACAAGAGCGACTCTGAACATAACTCCGACTTTGGAGGCTTTTTTTCTAGAAGGATCACCTCTTCCCACCATGGCTCCTCGCTGGACTCTGGAGGACCAGAAGAAATGTTCTCTTGCTATAGCGGTGTTTTGAGACGAGGGAGGGGCCTGCGGGAGCCTGACGCCAGAGAACCCCGTATGCAGTATCAGTGACAGAGAATCAGAACAGGGCGCTAAGGAATCTCACCTCTTCCCCCGTCATCCTCTCATTAATGCCCAGGACGATGCCTGCAGCTCGCTTCTAATCCTGGAAACTGGTAAAGACAGCTGAGATTTGGGTCCATTCTATAAAGGGCCCCACCCCCAGAAGCTCTATTTGGTGCTCCTGGTAAACAAAAACAAAAACAAATTCAGTTCTGGTTTCTGGAAGTTTCTCTTCCAGTCCGCTCCTACAATCAAAGGGAATTATTCATATGAAACTTGCAGAAAAGCTGCAGTTTTCAAGAAACAACATGGTATGTGTGTGCGCTTCATAAATCTGGTAGGATGATCAGAATCACAGCCAACTCTTGCCCTAATTGGGACTAGAGCAGAAAAAGAGGAAAGGAAAAGAAGAATGCAAAAATTAGATTCACCCAGCTAAAGCCTCTCTCCATCATTAAAAGGGGTTCTTTACCCAACTGCACTGTGTAGGGATGTGGGGAGTTTTCCCCACACCATCAAGCAATTCTTGGACACCTGCTGGGTGTCCTACAATTCAACTCCGTGCTAATAGTATCTACTGGGAGATAGCATCAGATCCCAGAGGTTAAGGGCTCAGTCCCACAAGAATGACCTCGCCTACCCAGCTTCAGATGCCAATCACAAGTCCAGGTTGTTACCTATGCTTCTGACAGGCTGGCTATAAATCAGAGATTACCACACCCCCTCTTTGGGTTCAATTAATTTGCTAGGGCAGCTCACAGAACTCAGGAAACCTGCTCTGGTTTATTACAAAAGGCTATTAAAGAATATGAATCAACAGCCAGATGGAGAGATACATAAGGTGAGGTCTCAAACAAAGGCGCTTCTACCCTTGTGGAATTTGGGGCCCCATGTGGTGGCATGTGAAAGCATTTTGGTTACCCAACCTGGAAGCTCTCTGAATCTTTTTGAGATTTTATGGAGGCTTCATTACCTAGGCAGTATTGATTAGATCATTGGCCACTGCTGATTGAACTCAACCTCTAGCCCCTCTCCCTTCTCTGGGGGTTGGGGCAGGGGTGGGGGAGACTGAATGTTCCAACCTCTTATCACGTGGTTGGTCACCTCATTAACATAAACTCAGGTATGGCTGAAAGAAGTTTTTGTAAACATCAAGACATCTTTTTTGTTCTCATCGCTTAGGAAATTCCAAGGGCTTTAGGAGCTCTGTGCCAGAAACAGGGACAAAGACCACATATATATTTCTTATTATAAATCACAATCACAGTCATCCACTGGTAACCCTGGACAAATTATTTACCGTTTCTAAGCCTCTGTTAACTCATTTGTGAAGTAACAGTACCTGTCTCATTGGGAAGATTAAATACATTCAAAGATCTTAGCACAGCCAGAGAGTCATGGAGATGCACTGTCCAGGGCGCCCTTCAAGGATTTGCTGCCCAGCTGCAGGGAGTGCGGTCAACAGCCTCCCAGACAGCTGTCAGCTCCTTCTAGGCTGCCCCAGCTGCAGAGAGCCACCAAGCTGAGGTCAGGCCCTTGCCAGGAGTATCTGATGACTGAGGGAGAAGAGTAGGGATGGATAATGGCCTAGCTGTTTCTGCTTGATACGGGACATTCATGGACAATACTTGCTCTAGAATTTTCCACCGGTGTGACCAAGAGTTTAGGGGCCTGCCCTGTAGATTGACCTCCTCTCCCTAATTGTGCTTCTTCCCCTTTTCCTTCACAGGTGGTGACCCTGATACCCCAAACTCTGTCTTCAGGCCTGCTTCTGAAGAGCCCAACCTGTAGTGTCCAGCAGACAGTAAGCACCCAATAAACGTTAGCCACTGTTCATTTTTTAAAATTATTGCATTAAAATAGGAACCAAAGTCCAAAATTGGGCATTCTCTTCCCAACCCATCCAACCCCTGCTCCACAAATTCCTAGTGCTATACTAATCCTTCATTGTGCTAATACCTTGGAATTACCCTTAGCTATAGACTGAACGTTTGTGTCTTCCCCAAATTCATATGTTGAAATCCTAACCCCCAATGTAATGGTATTAGGAGGTAAGGCCTTTGGGGGGCAGTAATCAGGCCGTCAGGGTGGAGCCCTCATGAATGGGATTAGTGCCCTTATAAAGGAGATGCCAGACAGCTCCCTTCCCCGATTTCCATCATGTGAGGATATGAGAAGGGGGCCATTTGCAACCCAGAAGAGGGATGGCCTTCACCAGAACCAGACCATGCTGGCACTCTGTTATCCGACTTCCAGCCTCCAGAACTATAAGAAATAAATTGCTGTTGCTTGTAAGTCACTCAGTCTATGGCATTTTGTTATAGCAGCCTGCACTGACTAAGATACCCTTCCTCTGACTTTAAGTTCCTGAAAGGCAGGGCCCCAAACTAAAGCTTCCTTCTTTCCTCCTCTGATTTGTTAGCTCACATGTAATAGGCACATCACTTGAGTTTGTGTTTCGTTTTTAAAATTTATTTATTTATTTATTTGGTTGTGCCGGTCTTAGTTGCAGCAGGCGGGCTCCTTAGTTGCGGCTCCCCGGCTCCTTAGCTGTGGCATGTGAACTCTCAGTTGCAGCATGCATGTGGGATCTAATTCCCTGACCAGGGATCGAACCCAGGCCCCCTGCATTGGGAGCTAGGAGTCTTAACCACTGCACCACCAGGCAAGTCCCTTGAGTTTGTTAATTTTTAACTTTCCTGGGTCGAGAACTGCAGCATGGTATTTTTGTGTGGCTGAATTCTCTTCCAACATGTATAATCTAAATACATTTCTATTATTATCCTAGGCGAGCCCAATAAGCAGGCCTACACTCATTACACTGTGCAGAGGGATGGGAATCCACTAGCTGAGGTTTGAGCCGCCCTGCAGTTCACGACATGCTTTTGTGGGTACCTTGGGGGTATCATGTCACCTAATCACAGCACTGGTTATCTCACAAGGGCCCTAAGTCTGGCTCCTTCAGGAAATGCAAGGCAGCCCAGAGCTGTAAATTTTTTCTGCACAGTTGATGTGCCTCCTATAAAATACCAGTCAAGAAAGATTACCATTATGGTGCATATCAGCAAAGGAACAGTGTGAAGACTGTCCTGGTTTCCCTAAAAACTGGAAACTGGCCAGCCAGTTAGGAGGTGGTTTTCTACCCACAGAAGTCTGTGTAATCACAGCACTGACAGCCAGAGGGAGCTGAGCTGCCAGCTCGAAGCACTGACACACCCGACTACCACCCACCCACCACCGACCATGGGAAGTATTGTACTTTGGAGTTATGTGGCTTTTGAGAGCCTGCCTTAAGAGGAGCCTGGTGTGCTGAGAGACTACCAACCCGGAAGACAGCAGTCCTAAGTTCCCCTATGACCTCTGTGCCTTGGGCAAGTCACCAAAGCTTCCGTGTCTTCATCTGTGAAACGGAGGCTTTGCCACCAGTTGCTGAGACTCCTTCCAGCTCTCACGCTCAGGTGTCTATTGTTTCTGTGCAGGAGGAGAAAAGGAACCACACTTTCCCCAAAGAGTAGCTGCAACTTGAGTAAAATGAGACGTTGGCAGAGAAAACAGTGAAATACTTCAAAAGAAAAGAGAGTTGCCAAACTCCTCCGTCAACCCCAAAGCCAGGCTGCTTTTGGATTCCTGTGTGTCAGCAGCTCTGTCAGTGGCCTCGTCCTTCTAAACAGCTTTGGTAGCTCTCTCTCTTTTCCGATGACATTGCCAGCAGATTGAACCAGGAATATCCTGACCTCTTCCCAGGGTCTGCTCAACCTTGGACACTCTCTCTGCCCTTTGGGCAGGCAGTGATAATCAGCAGTTTCACCCTTCCTGGGCCCTCTCACAACAGGGTGCCCGACCTCGGAGCCCACGCAGCCACAGGGCTCTGGCTAAGAGCCGCTTTCTGGGAGGCCCAGCAGACTCTGAGGCTGAGACCTTCCCCTTCCTCCCACCCCCACCTGCCCTCCACACACCACATTCGTGTCCCCAGCTGGCAGGGACTGCGGACTCTCCAGCCACCTTTCCAGGCGTGGCTTTGCTGTGGCACTGCCCTGACTCCCGTCACGAGGCAGCAAGGATTCAAGAGAAGGGAGAAGCAGACTGCTCAGAAGGACCCTAAGACCATCAGAATTTCCGGATCACCTTGTCTGTCTGCGTCTCTTTATGAATGAGAAATGAGAGGCCCCGTGTTTCCAAAGCCACCGGTTAGTGGCAGAGTTGAGAACTGGAACCAAGTTTCCTGATCCACATCAGGACCAGTCCCTACCTGATTAGCTACATTTTCTCTCCCTACTTGATCTCAGTGGAATTAAGGATATATGATATTCTAAAACTTGTAGATTGCTTGACAAGATTTTAAAAACCCAAGGAAATATTCAAGGGAAGTGAGAGCTTGGCCGTCGTCTCTTCAATGAAGCCTTCCCTGAGCCCTTAACTTGAAATAGTTGTTCCCTGAATGTCCTTGCTGTGTATCTGGACCCCATAGGGAACTTCACTCCCAATAGGACAGCATCTGAACCTGATTCATCTGGGCCTGATCTCTCTCCACATAGAAGAAAACTCACCAGCTCCCTTATTAAACCGAGTCAACTCCTTCAAAAGGAGAGAATCCTGAGGCCAGACCCAGGCCCCCCACGGGAACCCAATGCCAGAAATGCAGCCGCCACCAGGCGGTGGCTCCTTGTCTTCCCTCTGATCCAAGCCCAGGCTCAACGTCTTCTCTTAATTTCCTGTTGCACAGCAAAGAACCAGGATGAAACATTGAAGCAAGGAGTCCTTATCAGCTCAGGTCAGCGAGAGTAACAGGAGAGCAGGTAAGAGGCTCCAAGTCCAGGCACTTACACTTTTGGGGGCGGAGAGGGTTCCCTACTACATCCCCCTCCCCATGCCGCACCCCCCACCCCACCCCACCCCCGCCGCCCATCTTCACTCTGTTCTGTTCAAACCTTCTCTGCCCCTGACTCCTCCAGACGCCTTTTCCTGGTTGGTTCACCTGCTAACGTACCAAGTGCCGCGGCAGATCTCCTAGCCTGTTCTAGCTCTGCTGGCAGGCTCAAAACCCGTCTCCCGCCATGGATGGCAAACCCCACGCGTGAAACAGGCGCTGAGTAAATACCGGTGCCAGACTAAAATATGGTACGATCACACGGGCCGAGGAAAGTGGGTCATGTAGAGGGAAGAGGGAAAGGAAAAGAGTAAGGAAAATGATGACACATTCTTAAACAAAAGAGGCCATTTAATGACAGCATCGGTGTGAGAGCGATCAGGTAGGCTGCTTTCCCAGCAGCTAGGGACTCCCGCTAGGAAGCCAGTCAGCCTTCTCCTGTGGCATCAGTGAAAGAACCCGTGTGTGTAGCTGGAGGTGAGGGTGGGGATGCAGGAAGGAACGAGGCACTTTATACAACCTAAAAAAGAGACGAGGACGAGGCGCTCAGGCTTTTTCTTTTAATTATTTACCAGATTAAAAAAAGAAAAAATAGTGATTGTTTCTCTTCACCCCCAACATTTCAGTTTCCCAAGGCCGAGTGGGAGAGAAACTTGTTGAACAGTGATTTGTGCTCCTGGCCTGGAGCAAATTCCTCCCCTCTGTTCTCCGTCGCCCTAAGCAGGAGGGGCAGGGCCGAGGGCCAGGCAGGCATCTGGGACCGCGCAGCACAGTGGCAGTGTGGCTGGTGTCTTTCCTTCTCCCTGCTGCCAGCGCACTCAGGCCCTCTCCTGCCTGTCTCCCTCCGCCATCCTCCCCCATTGGTCAAAGGAAGTAGAAGGACGGGCCTCCAGGACGCGGGGCCGGGCACAGAGCAGGACCGGGGAAGCACACAGCAGACGCGGCCGAGGCCACTGTCTTCTGCTTCTATTGCACATCCTGGCTCAGATCCCCTGCCCCGCGTGGGCGTGGTGGGCTACAACGTAATACGCTTCTAAAATTCAAACCACCTGCTGTTGTCTGCCAGGCTCAAGAAGGGGAGGCGTGCTGTTGTGTGGCTTCTTCTGATTTATGTATTTAAGTGATATTTAATTTATTCACCACGGGGGCAAGGCAAAGATGATGCCTTTTTAAGAAAGCATATGGGGTTTGGACACCCGGGGCCCTGCAGTCACCTGGGCTTCTCCTCGTCAAGTTCAAAAGACCAAGGGTAACCATTTCTCCAGTCAGCAGATCTTCTTTTGCATGAGATGGAAGAGGCGGCAGTGGCCACCAACCCCACAAGCCCCCTCTCCAACTGTCACGACTCTGAGCCACTCAGGGGTTACCTCTCTTTCTGAACACCTGGAGAATCTGAACCCCAGGGGAGAACCTTTCACACCGTGTGTTTCTCCATAACGTGGCAGCTGTTGGATTCTCCTTCTTCTCGCTACCAATGGAAACACAGTGGGGCTGGGAAGAGGTGTGTAACGGACCTACTGACCGAATAAACTCCTCTAAACACAGCGAGGGTGGGGGACGAGGACAGATTTTGATTTGGCAAAGCTGCCCGAATCTTTCGCCTTCGCTGGCTGGAACAAAGCTGGTGGGGGAAGACAAACCTAACTGAGCCCGTGGCAGGAGCTGCAGGCTATGAGAGACGACGGGGCAAACACAGAACTGTATAAACTGTGGCACTATAAAGATGAGAAGGCAGGGCCATGAGCCCAGCTGGCAGCACGCCTCAGGAGCACGCTTCCAGAAATTCTATCTGTCCCGTAGTAAGCGGTAGCATCCAGATACATCAGAGTGGTTGTCCTTCCTCCTCTTTCCAACACATTCCGAGAGTTTCTCGTTTAAATAACTATGTACACACACGCAAGCCTGGTCTCTCTTAGACACGAGGGTCCTTCACTTGAGGGTCCTACAATGGCTTTATAGAGTCGGTTCCAATTGTCTTTTTGGAGATTTACTGCTTGGGACCAAACCTGCAAGGAGAAGAAATGACTGAACTCTATACCAGGTAGATCTTTCAGATGAAAGCACCCCAGTGTTTAAGGGACCAAGTCTGAATAATGAGCCCACAACTCCCTCACCCGACTTCGGTGCCCTGGCAGACTGGGCAATGGGGCTGGGACATGTTAACCTCGAGCCTCGCTACTGTCAGCCAGAGGACCACAAGCCCACCAGCAGCCCTGGAAGTACAGCTCCGTACCTCCCTCTGATAAGGACAGTTTCTCAAGTTCAGCTTCAAGTTCAGCGTCCGAGATCCTAGGGTTAGGCACACTGTTGGTATGAAACGTCTCCTGGGGGTTGTCGGGCAGATCTGAGGGTTCTTTGGTGGTGTCCTGAAGGAGGATGTCCAATTCCTTCTCCAGTTCCTCACTGTCAAAGTCTGGAAAGAAAAGACGACATAAGGACACATAAAGTCCAGGGAGGAAACGCATTAATGAGTCAAGGATTGAGGACTGCAAACCCAGCTCGGCTTTACAAAAAGATGCCCAGGCCTCCTTGAAGGTTTATTAAAAAAAATCGTGTGAGTTGGGAGGCAGAGGACACCTTCAAGCAGATATCCTTTTTCCATACACAGAGCTAAGTCATCAAGGAGGTGTATTTTGCTAACACCGTGGAATGGGCCCTGCTTCTCCTTGCCCTTGAAGAGGCCTAGGGAGTAAGGGACGCTGGAGCACCAAGGGGTCGTCAGCACAGCCTATCAAGGAGGAAATGCCAATTCCTTCTCCTTACTCCTGTGGAGAAGCCCCAGAGAGAGGGGAGGGTGGGCCAGCCCTGCCTGCACCAAAAACTGCAGATCCACAGCCAAACCTATCGCAGCACAAGGACCTGAAGTCATCTTAGAGAGGAAAGAAGATGGAATCACCATGTCAACTCACCTAAGCCATTGGTTACCCCACCAGCCAGAGTCTGAGAAACTTCGTCCTGGGTGTCACACAGCTGCAAGAGAAGAGCACAACGACTTGAACTCTGAATGGGCTTTGGGTCTCAGTGTTCAGGGTCACAAAGTAATGCTGCCCCACTGGAGAATCAAGGAAAGCGTCCTCAAGTTCACGAGGTAAACAGTTTGGGAAAGAAGGAAGTACGACAAAGTCACTTCTGTCGTCAGGAACTGCCTTGTGTAGGTGTGTCCTCCCAGCCCCTCCTGTACCTCTTGGATCTGATCCACAAGGCTCTCTGCCTTCTCCACTGTCACATCCTTCATGGAGAGTTTCAGTGCTCCTACCCCGGCCTGATACGCATTGAAAACCTAAAGAGAAAGCAAAGTTATCAGTGCAGATAAAGAACACTGGGCAAAATACAGACAATATTGTTTCATCTCCAAAAGAAAGCTTTGTGTTTTTTTTTTCCCCACCCATGCATGATTCACCCCATGTCCACTGAGGCCAAAACTGCCCAACGGGAGAGGCAAAGGCAGTCGCAAGCATATCCTGAAAGAACCCAGGCAGGCCTCCTCCAAACAGCAAAGCCGCAGCGGAGGGGATGCGCGGTGGACACCGCAGAGACCAGCCAAGCGCTGGGGCAGAGGGGCAGTGGCTACCATCTGATCTGTCTGCGAGGCATAGATCCGGTCCAGGATGCCTTGAACAGTGTCCAGCTTGGCATGCAGGGCTTCGATGCGCTTCTCCGTCCGCTGCTTGGCCTTGAGAGACCTCAGGGCCTGGGGGGACGGGGTGTGGAGACACGGTCATGGTCAGGGTTGGACCGGGCAGGCGAAAGGGCTAGAGGAAGAGAGCCCTTCCCAGATGATAAGACCACCCCAGGTTTGTAAAACAAGCTGTGGCGTCTGGGCCACGCGCAGACTATTCCCCTCAAGGAGGTCGCTCCCTGAACTGGGGCTCCTCTCGCTGTGGGCACAGGTACACAGCTGTGGGGGGAGACAGAGAACTCACCAGCTGCTTCTTTCCTGCTCGGCATGCCCGGCGGGCTTCTTCTTTATACCTACGAACAAAGGGACAGCTCAAGGTGACGAGGCCAGAGGATGCGGGTGGCAGGGTCCTGAAGTGTCCCCAAGAGTAGCACTTTTAGTGAAGGTACTTTCAAATCTGAAGATCAAATTCCTTCCAGTCAATGGCCAGAAAAACGATGCCCAACAGCCCACCGCCAAACCCCTGCAGCAAGCTGAGATGCGGGCTGGGCGGGTCTGCCCGTGGGAAAGGCAAAGGACCAAGGAAAAGCTGTTTCAACCCACAGCGGGGGCGGGGCGGGCGGGGGGTGTGCAAACATGCTGACGAGGCACCCTGAAGACAAATTCCCATCCTGGGAGCCAGGAGGTAGGGAATGACTTCCTAACCCCACCAATGACGCTGGCCTTCCCGCAACATGGGGTTTATCCCACTGTAAGAGGGCGTGAACAAGCACATTCTAATTCCATGTCTACAACCCCTACTTTTTGGAGAAGTGGTAATGTGCCTTTAGCAGGGACGCCTTGCATAGTCATTGGAGGGGAAGAGCAGAGGTCCCTCAGCAAGACCCCTGGAAGGCAGAGACCTGTCTCGTTCACTACTGTATCCCCAAGCCCCCAAGACAAGGCCTAGCTCAATAAACACTGGTTAAATGGATACTGGCACGGAAGAGCATAAACATAGTGTTAAAAGCTGTACTCTTTGGGTGAGGAATTCATTTTTTTCTCCTTCGTGATAGTCTGTGCTTTCCATGATGGCTGCACTGAACAGTCAGTACTTTCACAATTAGTAGAAAAAATAATAATAATAATAACCTTTTCTTTTTAAGCGCCCACGGACACCAGCTCTAAGGGCCAGGGTGGAGGTCAGGGGTGCTCAGCTCAGGGGGAGTTACCTCTCTGCTTCCTGGGATAAGGACTCCACCTTGCACGACAGCAGCTGTTCGCTCTGCATCAGCTGGTAAACCCCGACATCTACGTCGTTGACAGGAGAGACCTTGGCATGTGGGCCCCGGGCAAACTTCACAATCTGAGGGACAGGGACAAATTACTGCTGCCCCGACCCCAAATGCTGAGAAATCACCAGGCAGGGACGCTGGCGGGCACGTCAGTACACACTGAACAAGTCCTCGGTGAGTCAGGGAAGGAACAGCGAGTTTCCATACCTTCTCCCCATTCTGCTCGAGGACAGTGACTCGCTTCTCTTTCTGCAGCTGCAGCAACACCAAGCAGAAGGTCCTCTCATCCAGACAGGAGCCCGCACAGAGTGTGCTCAGCTCCGACAGGGCCACCACGGGGTGGGAGAAGAGAGGGGAGTTCTGATACAGACGATACACCTCCTCAGCCTTCTCCTGCAGGGAAAGTGAAAGGTGCTCGCGGGCCCTGATCGCTGCCCACGGAACCCGGAGAGCCCGGACCCCGTGCTTCAGATCCACGATCACACAAGGCAAGAGCAGGGGAGCACCGACCCTGTCTTCAGCTTTGGAAAAGGGAAAAGGAGATGCTTGAGATTGTACAGGAGATAACTGGATATAAAAATCTGAAGCTCGAAGGAGATGCCAGGACAGGAGATATATTCATCTGAAAGTCCTCAGCATATAGAAGGTAATTAAAATCGCAAGTATAAATGAGTTACCCAAGAAAATGCAGAGTAGCAAAATAGCAAAGTAATAAGCTGAAGGAAGACCAACGTTCAAAACGTTCAGGAGATGAAGGAACTCATAAAAGCGATCCAGAAACTGCCTGGGGAGAACCTGCACTGTAGTGACAACAAAGTCAAGGTAACGGAAAATTTTAAGGAGTGAGTGGTCAACAGTATCCAAGGCAGCAGAAGAGTCTAATAAGACAGAAACTAGAGCCTAGAGCTTTCATTAGATCTGACTCTGCTGTCAGATAAAAACATTTACTACAAAGCTACTGTAATAAGAACGGTGTGCTGTCCACACACACATACATTAATGATACACAACAATAACAAATGATGTTAAGACAACTGGCTACTCATTTAGAAGAAAACAGTTTTTCTCTACCACATATACAAAAATACATACCGAATTATTAAAACTTAAATTGAGAAAATGAAAGTATAAAATACTTTGAAGAAAATATTTAAAAAATCTGATAACCTTGAAGTAGAGGATGCTTTCCTAAGCAAGAGCAGAAATTCAAGAGCCATAAAGGAAAATTTGAGAACTCTGACTGTGGAAATATAAAAACGTTTATATAGTAAAAGACATCATAAATAAAAATGAAAAGCAAATAAGACACTGGGAAACAATATTAACATCCCTAATACTAAATATATTATATATCTACCTATCCCTAATGAAGAACCCCTACAAATTAATATAAAAGACAAAGAATCCAAAATAACAACAGGCAAAGGATATAAAGAGGCAATTCACAGAAAGGAATATGTAAATGGCCAGTAGACAGGTGAAAAGATGCTCAAATCACAAATAGGAAGTATCATTTTTGTTCATCAAATTGGCAAAATTTGAAAGATTGCTGTTATCCAGTGCTGGCAAGGATGTGAAGAGACTGAACACTTTAATGCGATCTTCATGAAAGTGTAAATTTATACAAACTTTTGAAAAGTAATTTGGCAATTTCTGTTAAAATTTAAAATGTACATATGCATTTCTAGAAATCAATTCCATAAAAATAATAGTAGAAGTACATACATGTAGGCACGAGGTTGTCAAAGAAGTATCTTTTTGTAGTAGGGAGAAATTGGAATGACTCAGATATCCATTTGGTAACTATTGCGTAAACTGTGGCGTAGATCTATATTGTGTAGGGGCCTGGAAAGATGCTCATGATATACTAAGGTGAAAAATTTAAAAAAAGGAGGTTGCAGACCAATAGGTGAAAGCAGATTCCATTTCTGGAAAAAAAATGGAGTGTATGTATATACATATGTATGTAAGTGTATATTCATTTATTTACTTAACTAATATTTACTGACTCTCTACTATGTACCAGGCACTGTTCCCAGAGCCCATGGAACTTCTCCTTCTGGAAGGTGAGACAGCTTATATAGTAGATAAGTAAACAAGTAAATAAGATTTCCAGGAAGTATTAAATGCCAACAAGAAGATACAGTGGAAAGTAATATAATAGGCTCAATAAGAAAAGATGTGTGTGTTTTTACAGACACAAGCAGGAAGGGAATGGACCCAAAGAGATGGAAATGGGATGAATAGAAAGGAAACTTTAATTTCTTTCTTTAAATTTTTAAATAGCAAAATCTATGGGCAATTTTTACTTTTTGGTATTTTTTTCAAATAAAATTAAAAGTTGCTGGCTGCTTTCCGTGTTTAGACTTGGGAAAATCAATCTACTTGAATAGAAAGGAAACTTTAATTTCTTTCTTTAAATTTTTAAATAGCAAAATCTATGGGCAATTTTTACTTTTTGGTATTTTTTTCAAATAAAATTAAAAGTTGCTGGCTGCTTTCTGTGTTTAGACTTGGGAAAATCAATTTACTGCAGAAACAGGCTTTTTTGTTTTATAAAAATATCCAGATAAGACCCTTTATTTTCATGCATGAAAACAAGTCTCTAACCCAGGAGAAAACCATATCTTTGAAGTCACCATATATTTGATAGCAGATGTCACCAAAAGAGAATAAGTGTTCTATTTAGTGATGTAAGCTGGGTACAGATTTAACAGTCCATGCCCCTGAAAAGCTAAATTTATTTTTCTACCTAAATAGGATTAGACTACTTTGCTGTCAAAAATTATTGTTGGTTCTTAGAAGATCTATGTAATTCCACTCCCACCCCCATCTCTGCATTTGCTCTCAAAAGACTGAGTCCAAAATCACATCTGTGGGGATAAATGGATCTACCTCTCTTTGCTCCAGACTGGAGAACACCGGAGGTAAAAGACCGCCAAGGAGGGATGGAGCTGGCCCAGAACCACCTAAAACACCCCACGGTTTCTGTGGGGTCTTGGCTGAGCCCCGGAGGTCCTGGAGGTCAGGGCCCTGGGCGGGGAGGGGGTGCAGCGCAAAGGGGGAGAGGTGTTCCCCTGAAGAAAATGCATGCTGCTCAGTCAAAACTCCCGGGGGACAGAGAGAGCTGGTAGATTTTGGAGACCTGCTCCCCAGGCCGAAGGGTGGTGCTGGGGGGTGTCTGTGGAGGTGAGGAGAAACTGGAGCTTCTCATGGGGCGGGGGCGGGGGATTCCGACCTGCATCCGGCAGTGTGGAAGCCTCCAGGGCTCTGCAAGGGAACTGAGGTTGGGCTTGGTCTGTGAGTTTCAAAAATAACCACTGTCACCGAGTCTACTTCTGCCACCTGGTGTTCAGTCAACTTTATAAACACACACACGCACACACTTAAGGTTACTATAACCTCGCCCACAGCAATCGGGTGAAATGATGGGGGTGAAGCAGGTCTGCCCTGGGTTAAAGGGTGTGTGGAGGTGAGGACGTGGGGACAACAAAGCTTGGCCGAGAGGGAGAGACAGAGCGGTGACTAGGAGGGGCCCCAGGTCCCACAAGGAGGCATCGTGAGATGGGAAAACCAGAGTGGGTTTAGAGGCTGAAGAAGGAGAGCACCGACAGAGAGGGGAAAGGAATATACAGATCTGGAGGGTCACAGATGCCACAAAGGGTAGGGACAGACTCGAGAGCACACGTGGAACACAGGAAGGACACTTCATCCTCTGAGCTTGGGGAGAAAGCAGGGCTCAGAGGAGGTCAAACTGGAGGTGGGAGGACAGACAGCTGAATTCTACCTTCTCAGTGCTAAGGGGATTCTACCTTCTCAGTGCAGTGACTGCAGAGAATGCAGGGCATGTGGTGGGGCCGGGGAGGGGACAAGAACACTGGGCTGCAGAGTGGCTCCCAGGGCCCTCCTAAAGCTGGGGACCTTGAAAGGGGCCCCAGGCTTGGCGATACAACGACTCTCTCTGGCAGGGATGGTGGACCATGGGGCTGATCTAAGGTGGCTGATTTGCTGGTGTGGCCCGAAAGCTGCAGAGGCGCCCGAGGGTGTCGATAAGGGAAGCAGTCAAGCATCAGCTGCATGCTCTGGGCTGCGGACGGAAGGCAGGCCAGGAGGAGCCGACTGACCAGGAGAGCATGAAGGGACCAAGGGCTTGGTGGCTTCTTTGATGGAGGTAAGTAAGTACAAAAGAAGGCCATCTGAGCCCAGTTCACTGATTTAGAGGAAGGCAAAGCTGAAAGTCTAAGGTCCTCGGAAAGAAGTTTTTGTACATAAACTACAGGAGGCAAAGCATTGTCTAAACTTTAGTTTATCATTAATCCCTACAAATACAGAAAAGAATCAACTGTGTGTTAACTGACAATTCCTAGACAGAGGCTCACCCTTGAAATGTACAGATCCAACTAACAGCTAAATACTACAAAGTACAGCGAAAGGGAGGTTAGATAAACTCAGTTATCAGCTCTGTCACTGTGTAAAAAAGATCCGTTCTTTTTCTAACGATTCACCCAAGCAACCCAAGGAACGTGGAGGGTCCTGCCATCACTCCAGATGACACCCAGACCTCTTGCTTCTGAGCACCCACCTTAAGAAGCTCCAAGGCCACGAGCACCTCCTCGGCAGGAACCTTATTATCCCCGAGCATATTGGAAAGAGTCCACTTGAGGGGCTTCAGCAGGAAGACCCCGACTCCCCAGGAGATCCAGCTGCTGTCTACACTGGCCATGAAGTCTGACTCCCGCTGCAGCTCCCCTCGACTGCAGACAAAGAAAGAAACAGACACATAGTAGGCTTCCGGCAATGTCCCCGCCTCCCTCCTTACCCCCAAAGAGGAATCTGATCCTCATCATAAACACCATTTACCAGGCACCTACTCCGTGCCAGCTACTGGGAGCAGTACTGTTTATGCTCCAGCTCTAAGCCTCACAATTTTCTGCAAGAAAAAACTGAGGGACTGAGAAGATGACAGAGGCCAAAGCTAAACTATAATGTGGCTCCAAAATGCAAGCTCTCCACTAAGACTACAGAGAGGAACAGGAGGCGACACAGCCTATGTTGAGACTTCCCGTTACAAAGGGAGCTCAAAACAATAAAATGAAAACAACAATAATGGATTAATGTCAAGAGCAAGACATGAGGAAGAATACAAAGACGTTCAGAGAAAGGGTTTTCTGCTGTTCCTAAGCTGGGGTGGAGATAAGACATAAGCCTTTCATGGTGCTAGAGTTAAGTAGCTCAATTTACTGAATGCTTCCCATGGGCCAGTCACTATGCTAAGGGCTACATAAGGAGTATCTCTTCAAATACTCACAATAAACCTAAGTACAATTATCATCACATTTTATAACTGGTCAGACTGAGGCTTATGGAGGGGCATATAATTTTTCCTCTGTCACATAATTTAGCACGTGGCGGAGCCAAGATTTGCACCCAGGCCATCTGGCCCTCATGCAAAGCTGTTAACTACTCTGCTATGCTGCTTCTATGGAAAAATAACTCCCTGAGAAATTCTTCAGGTCCCAGACCCCATCAAGCCCCAAGGGGCATCAGTGGACTGCCAGCAGTCAGGAGAAGAGAAATCGAGGTACTAAAAGGTCTCTGGGTGGGAAGTGGCAGAGGATGGTCCTGTTGTAGTAAGGAAGCCCAGACTCTTCCTGCCCCTCACTGACTTTTTCAGCTACTGTCTCCCCACGTTGGGCATGAACTGAAACTGTCCACAGTACACCTTCCTAGAAGGTGAAGTTCCAGAAATGGCTTGCCCCATCAATGTCAGCCAAGGGAAGGGGGCTGGGGAGAAGGGAGATCTCTTAATCAGGAAGAGCAGAGAGCTAAAAGCAACATATCAAAGTTGACTTTCGTCTTCAGTCACGGAGGGAGTCACTGTGCTAGCGAGGCTGCTCTGGGTATGACATATACAACGTGAAGTGCAAATGCTTTAGAATCAGAAGACCCAGGGTCCAGCCCCGGCGTGGCCTCTATCCAGCTGTGTAACCCCCAGCAAGTCGCTCGATCTCTCTGTGGCTCAGCTTCCTCTTCTGTCTGCTGAGGATAATTCTGTCACCTCACCCACAGGACTGCTGAGGGAGCCAGATGGTGTATGCATTAATACCTGCACGCTGCGAAGTGCAGTACGTCTGTTTGATGTGCATGCTACCCCTTAGTTCAATAAATCCTCTCACAGACCTTCTGTTCCGGGGTTATTCAAATGTGGAAGCCCCTATGAAATAACTACATAACGGGATTCCAGTCCAGACAAATCACTGTCACCTCCGCCAGGCTGGCTTCTGCTCTTACCGTCTGGATCTCATCTAATCAGGCTATCCTGGCCCCTCAATCTCCCCCCATACCCCGCCTCCCTCTCCCTCCAAACACCCCTAACCCGGCCTCCTTCTTCACCCAGTGAGCAAACACAGACGGCTCCTGGAGGCCAGACCCCGGGCTGGGCGCGGTGCGCTCCGGCGATCGAACTGGGTCCCTGCCCGCGGGGAGCCGCCCCGCCCCCGGAACGGGCCCGCCCTCACCGCAGCAGGTCCTGCAGCACGGTGGCCAGCCCCAGCGGGACGCTGCCCTTACGCTGAAAGGCCTCCTGCAAGTCCCGCAGACGCAGGCGCACCACCCCCTGGCGGCGGCTGTGGCTCAGCACCAACGGCGCCCAGAAGCCCATCTTGCTGTCCCAGTCGGTGCTGTTCACTTCGCGACTCCTTTTGAAAGCGGAGAACAGGAAGGACATGCGCTCCTCATCCTCCTCCCACTCGGGGGGCAGTAGGCCCGCCGGGTCTCCCCCGGCCGGGGTCTCGGCCTCCCGCTCCGGGGACCACATTGGCACCCCAGCCCAGCCGAGGCTCCAAACACAGCCCTGGCCCTGGTCCCCTTCCGCCCTGGTTCCTTCCCGGCTTCCGTTACTGGGCCACCTCCTCCTCTGTCATTACGTCACCGCCGCGTGAAATAAGTCCCGTGCCTCCTCACAGCGCATGCGTTTCTCTACCGGCTTGCGCCAGGAGGCGGGATGATGATCCTATTTTCCGAGAAAGTCAGGGCGCTTGCGCCGACCCCTCCTCCCGCAGCCTTTGTGCGGAAAGGAGGACGTAGCGCTTGCGCGGCGGGTAAGTGCGTGTCGCGACCCCTCGATAATCGTGGAGTTTGGCATAGTGTTGTAGAGAGGCAAACGTTTATGCTCAGACTTGCGGTGGTTTCAGGTAGTAGGACTGGAGAGTCCCGCTAAGGGGCGCCAGAGGCACCAGGATCGCCCGCGTGGATCACCGTTTAGTGCTCCTCGGACCAGGCGTTCTTACTTCGGACATTTAATTTAAACTTTCAAGTTAGCTTCCGTTTACGGTAATAACAGCGGATAAACGAAACTGTTGGTCACTCAAGCTCTGTGACAGTGTATACGCCGAATTTCAGGGATATATAAGCTTCTACTTGCTCCCCACCTTCTGGAGTGTCCCTGTTTCCTTCTCAGAATCAATATCCTATGGATCCCTTAAGATCCAGCTCAATTCTGATCGTCCGTGAGGGACTTACCTGGCGGTCCAGTGGTTAAGACTCCGGGATTCCACTGCAGGGGGCATGGGTTCCATCCCTGGTGAGGGAACTAAGATCCCACATACCACGCGGCGCCCCCCCCAACCCCCTATCTTCCTTGGAACCGTTTCCGACTGTCCTGATGATCTCTTTTCTGGACTGAACAATTTAGCATTTACTAGTCTGTGTCCTGATAGTTAAGAAATGGCTTAAATATCTACCACGCATACTGGTTCCGTAGAAATATTTCATAAACTGAAAGGTAACTTGACCCTTGCCCTTCTAATATCTTAGGATCTTGTTCGAGTCTCACAAAAACGTCTCATAAGCAAGAAACACGTCCAGTGTGTTAAGAATAAATTGGTTTTCTTTTTAACTGAACCATTTAAAAGGCGAAAGGAGGCCTCCGCACGCATACTGGCCCTCGGTACGGGGCGGCGAGGCTGCGCGCTCTTCTCGGAGCCGCTCGCTGCAGGAGCGAGTCCAGTGCCCCGGCCCAAGCCCGCGAAGCCGCCGCCGCCCCTGCCCTGCCGCCGCCGCCGCCTCGGGACCAGCTGTATGATTAGGCCACAGTCTTCAATGAGTAGACATATTCCTCAGATCTGTGGTGTTCTTGGTAACACGTTTATGGAGTTTCTGAAGGGCAGTGGAGATTACTGCCAGGCACAGCACGACCTCTATGCAGACAAGTGAACTGTAGAAATTCATTATACGTCACAAAGATGCCCCCATAAGAGTGGTTAGAAACAGTGATTATTTAATGTCTGTCTATAAATCTCATTTTGTGCTGTTATAGAACACCTCCATTTTGAAAATCAGCCTTGTACAGAAGCACTTGTTTTTTAAGGTCTCCAGACAAAAAAGCCATGTAGTTAATTTTAATGTTTGCACTTTTGGGGTAGAAATACTTTGTTATTGTAGCTAAAACAATTCTTAATCATAAAATTTCTGAAATTCTTGTAATTTTTTTTCATACTTACCTGAAGTTGTTTACCAACTTATTTTTATTTGAAGTGTGATTCCCAACCTGTCTTGCAAAAAAAAAAAAAAAAAAAAGCAGTGGGCCTCTGCTAATGAATTGAGCAGGCGTTTAATATTTTATACGCCTTTTGAGTTCTATAGAACAATTTTGTTCTATATTTCCAGTCCAGCATGTAACTTGGAAGTCATCACTTTGTCTTAACAAGAAAAGAGCTGAAAAAACAAATTAACAACTCTTAGATCCATCAGAGAATTGAGATCAAAGGGCAAACTTCTACTACAAAAATTGGAGAGACAGACAGATACAGAGAATCACAACTTACCAGAGCAGAAACCTACAGGCAAAATCCTCTTTGGGAACCAGTATCAAAGTAGGAAAACCAGAACTGTATGTGTGGATAAATCTGAAAATTAAAGACACCAAGGAAGGCCAGTCTTAGAGGGAATCCCCAAACTATTGTGAGTTTTACTTCCAGGAGCTCTACCAGGTTCTCACAGTGAAGATTAAAAACAAAAACAAAAATAAAAACCTCTTGCTTTCTGCGGGGAAAGGGCGAAAGTATCATTTTGAAGTAGTGTTAGATTTTTCTAAAAGCCTGCCTTCAAGAGAAACTTTTTTTTTTCACCAACACTACACAGTTTTATTAACCATTCAAGTACAACAGCATCTGGTAAGATCTGGACAAAATTGGGATTTAAAAGTTTCGGCATCTAACAGTTTGAAAGAAGTCACTACTTACTCTTCTCACAATGCGTTTTCACAGAGCCAAAACAGTACTAGCCATTAACCCAGTACACCAAGTGTACTGAAGTAGAAAAGATGCAACAGGAAAAATAGATACATTAGAAAGACATCAACACTGTAGAAAAAAAGAGTAGAACACTTTCAGTTTCTCCCCTTTAGCCCCTAAAACAATATCATACAGTATGGATCTACCTATACAGTCCTACCTCAGCCTCTAGAATATTTGTCAAGAGGGCAAAAATAAAATGACACTGGCCAGTACAGTCTTTGGATATATGAGAACTGGAGGGGGAGGGGGAATCTCATCAGCAGGATCTTTTCACGTCTTGACAGCTCATTTCTTCATGTTGCTGAATAACATTCTCTAATCTGAATGTACCACAGTTTATTTACCCATTCACCTACTGAAGGACATCTTGGTTGCTTCCAGGTTTTGGCAATTAGGAATAAAGCTTCTGTAAACATCCATGTGCACGTTTTTGTGTGGACATACATTTTTAACTCATTTGGGGTAAATTCCAAGATATAAACCTTAGAATCAGTTAATTGATATCCACAAAATAAGATTTTGACTGGGATTATGTTGAATCTATAGATCAGTTTGGGAAGAATTGACATCTTGACAATATTGAGTCTTCCTATCCATGAAAATCAACATCTCTCCATTTATTTAGCTCTTCTTTCATCAGTGCTTTGTAGTCTTCCTCATGCAGATTTGAATATATTTTGTTAGATTTATGCCTAAGAATTTCAATTTTGGGGGTGCTAATGTAAATTGTATTGTGTTTTCCATTTCAAAACCCACTTATTCATCCCTGGCATGTAAGAAGGCAATTAACTTTGATATATTAACGTTGTATCCTGCAACCTTGCTATAAATGCTCATTAGTTCCATTGAGGGTTTTTTTTTTTTTTTTGAGTCTTCTGGATTTCCTACGTAAACTATCATGTCATCTGCAAACAAAGACAGTTTTATTTCTTCCATCCCAATCTGTATACCTTTTATTTCTTAATGCATTAGCTATGACTTCCAGCATGGTGTTGAAAAAGAGTGGTGAGAGGGGACATGCTTGTTTTGTTC
>NW_021145900.1:0-50000 GCF_002837175.3 Physeter macrocephalus | reverse complement strand
TAGAGGAGGGTTATGGGGGGCGGGGTTTGGGGGCATGGTAGGAGGCAGAAGTTGAAGCCATACGTGTAGGGTCTCCTCCAGGAGAAGGGCTTACCTTCTTTTTATTCTCTAGAATGTGGCCAGGCAGAATAATGACAGTGACTGCGGCGCCTTTGTGTTGCAGGTAAGCAGATACCAGTTGGGTTAAAGAGTTGGGAGGGAGGCGGGAAGCTGTTCTGCCTCTCTCATTTGGCTCACAGCCACTTAGGGAGCGGGAGTAAGCTTCTGTGTTAGAATGCAGAAACTCTGATTTCATTGTCCTCTCTTGGTTTCTCCATACCGCATTGGGACTGGGTGTGTGGTCCTTGGTCTGTGGCCCTGATATAGCTGCCTCCTGATCCCCTAACGCAAAGTATTTTCTCCGTTAACACTAGGTATTTTATGTACCAAATAGGAACACTGGCTTTAGAGTCAGATTTCTTTTGAGCCCCTGTCTATGGGACCTTGGCTTCCTTTGTGAAATGGGAATGTTCTCAGAAAGATCCAGTGAGATGTGTATCATACAAAATATGTAGCACAGGTCCTGATTTGGGGGGGATGCTCAGTTGATGGTTCTCACGGCCTGCTTTGTTAACACCCAGTATTGCAAGCACCTGGCCCTGTCTCAGCCATTCAGCTTCACTCAGCAGGACATGCCCAAACTTCGTCGGCAGATCTACAAGGAGCTGTGTCACTGCAAACTCACTGTGTGAGCCTCGTATTCCAGGCCTCAAGCCCATTCATTAATGGGCAGGGGGACATGGGAGACCCTTCCTTCCCAAGAAACTCCGGTTCCCTTTGTCTCTAGCCTCTTCCCACCCAATTCCCTTTGGATTTTCATATTTAAATGTTTTAATTGATTTCTGTATTTTTTTTCCTTTGAGAGAATATTTGTTGATTTCTGATATTCAGGGGTTGGCCATGGAAAATCCCCTTTTTCCTTCTGTCTACAGGGGAGTATGGCCTTGTGGCCTGGGTGGGGCAGTCATCTCCCTTCCATGTGCAGGGCGGGGGGTGGGCAGGAAATTCTGTGCTGGGGTGGTGGGCGGGCAACGGGATTACTGCCTGCCAGATCTTCAAACTTTTTTTTATATATATATATATATAAATACCATGGTCCTTCTCTGGTCAATAAAGGATCCTTTGGAGATACATAGTGGTGGTCTTCCTTAAGGGGCCTCAAACTAGTGGATATGCTCTCCGGGTTTCCTCCAGTCAGTGCTGTTAGCTACCCTTTCATGGGTCTTGAGACTTACCAGGGGGCCAGCTTTCCATCCCTGGCTCAGACAGTGCCAAGACCATGTCTTCAACCAAAAGAATCCCCCAGCAGGGGGAGCCAGGGCTGGAAGGAGGGAGAGTAGGTAAGCCTCAAAAATACGGGAGCTTGAGAGGTGCTGAAGTTGGGAAAACAGCATACTTAAGGGAGCCCGCCAGGATTCATGACAGCAACCCCAAATGCTCTTAAGCCCGTTACGTCAGTTTCTTCATCCTTTCTCCCTCCAGCCCGGGGGTATGGCCCTTGATTCCATTATCCCTGTACATTCGGAGTTGGTGTCCGATTTATCTTTGCTGCAGGAGAGAACAAAATTAAATGTGGGTCCAGTGGAGACCTGGAGCAGAGGTATAAGGAAGTGCTGGTCCCGGGAGCCCGGAAGTCCCTGGAGGCTGAAACCTCGCCCCCCTTGCGTGATAGGGTCTGCCAGGCCACATGACCAGGGCACTCTCGCCTCCGCACGTGTAGGGGTGCTGGGCACCAAGATGGCTGCCAGGCCGCGAGGCCTGAGTCCTGTATGTCACTTCCGTACCGGCAAGAAAGGCGGGTCCTTTAGCCAATGAGGCTGCGGGGCGGGCCTTCGCCTTGATAGGCACTCAAGCTATCCAATGGTGGCTGCGTGCCAGAGCGCCGACGAATGAACGTCACGCCGGGTTGCTGAGCGGCGGCAGGCGGAGCTGAGGAGACCAAGCCAATGCGATGGCTGGGGCGGGGTTGGGCTCTCTATAAGTTGTCGATAGGCGGGCACTCCGCCCTAGTTTGTAAGGATCATGTCTGCGAGTCAGGATTCCCGGTAAGAAAGACATTTGCAAGAGATTGTGGCTACTTACCCTGCTGTCCATTCCGAGGACCCCGCCGGGGGAAGCTGAGGTCCACCGCCCTAGGCCCCCCCCCAGGGTTGAGGGGCGACCAAGCCGGGAGCACCCGTGGTGGGGGGGGGGGGTGAGGGGCGGGTCCACGGCCGACGTTGCCGCCAGGGCCTAGGTAGAGGCCGAGGACGGCCCAGGTTTCGGGGCTCGGCGCGCGAGGTGCGCTACGAGGGCTCGACCGACGAGGTGCGCGAAGCCCCGGTGCTGAGTCGGGCGGCGAGGTCGCTACCTGGCGTGGGAAAGAAAGGTAGAGGCGACCGTGCGTGGCCCGGAGCCGCCGGTCCAGTTGCCTCATTGCCGGAGGGAAGGCTCGCGCGATCGGGATTCCGGAGGATTCTGACGGTACCACTCGCCGAAGGCGGGGGTGCCTGCGTCTTCAAATCCAGTCGCTGAGTCGCGTGGAGCTATGGGTCGGGGGAGAAGAAGCCGGCCGTTCAGTGTGCTGGTTTTCTTGACGGCCAGGACCGAGCCTAACCCCGAGGAGCGGCCGCGTGAGGCACCAGGAGCCCACCCGGCGCCGGGCGGGCGGGTCCATTTTGCCGCACAAGCCGGGCAATTGGCAAACGGCGGATGGTCAGGTCCACTTTCCTTCGGGGGTGAGAGGCCTGAGGTATGGGAGGGCGACGCCATTTCGCGACGGGGCGGGCGGGATGTGGTTTGTTCCGGGGTGTGGGGGGGGGGACGCCGCCGAGTGGTCGAGGGAGCAAGCACATGGCGTCCCGACGTGTTCCCCTCCCCCAGTCCGCTTCGCTGCTAAGTGTTGTGCAATCTCCCCCTTTGCTAGCTCGGCTGGGGCTCATTGTGCGCGAGGCCGCCACCGCCCGCGGCCTCCCACATCCGGGCACTGCGAGGGGGGGAGATGGGCTCGAGGGAGTGGGGGAGGGCGCGGGCTGTATGACGTGGGGGGAAGGGGATGTCCTACCCTGGCATCTGGGGAGGGGAGGGCGGGACTTCCGGCGTGCAGGGGCCACGGTGGGAGGTGCACGCGTTTGGGCTTGGAGCGTCAGGCTCAGGACACGTGGGCCCGGAGGCAAGCACCACCTCCGCGCCCCTTAAGCGCAGATCTGTTCCTTACAGCCTCTGGGTCTTCTAGGAAGGTTACTCTATCATGTCGGGGTCGGCTTGACTTGACCCGCTCCCGAGATGGGGCCTGAATCAGTTGTAAAATAACTATTCTGTTTTCTGGGAACACGTGGGGCTTGGATGAGGGAGTGAAGGCTGATGGCATCATGCAGAGTTGGTTTGCTGGTAGGAAGAGGCTGGCTGTCAGGATTTCTACACACTGTATTTTTAAACCGACAGATCTAGAGACAATGGCCCCGATGGGATGGAGCCCGAAGGCGTCATCGAGGTGAGGTTGGACCCCTCCCACCATTATCCTTTAACTCTGGGAAAGGCAGTGCCACTAGCATTGTACTTTGGCTTTTGAAGTGGTGGTTTAGTGAATACGCCAGTGATTGAAACCCAGGATTCAACTGTACTACGTAACGTAAAACTCCCAGGTAGTTAGACATGACACCTTAACTCCCTTGCAGAAATTTGTTTAAAGTTTTTAAAGTGTGTTTAAAACATGTCACTCAGATTCTGTTCTCCTTTCTACAACATCCAGGTTCACTGTTTACAAGTGGGCTGGCCCCTTAGGGGGGTTTCCCAGGTCATGTAGAACCATCAACCATCTGGCTTCCATGGGGAGAAGAGAGGTTGTGGGCTCTGAAGCTATGGTGCAGGCACAAGGTCCTGTTTACTCCAATGCAAGAGCACAGGCCTATTTCTCCTAGTTTAATTTCTTTGTTTCCTACAGAGCAACTGGAATGAGATTGTTGACAGCTTTGATGACATGAATCTTTCGGAGTCACTCCTCCGTGGCATCTACGCCTATGGTTTTGAGAAGCCCTCTGCCATCCAGCAGCGAGCCATTCTTCCTTGTATCAAGGGTAAGACCCTTCTGCCCCAGAACAAGTTCTGGACTGTCCCTGGCCTGGGTAGAGTGGCGCCTGGTTGGTGGTGCCTGTCTCATATCAGCCAGGGACAAAGTAACTCCTTGTTTATCCCAGCTTGGCTTTTGGTTTGTGCCCATGTCTGGTTCATGCCCTGGAAACATGGATTGCTGGTTTAATTTCAACAAGGTAGTGTTTTGGCCAGATCATGCTGGCTTTTTACAGCTGTACTTCTAGCCCAATTTTGTGCAGTACTAAATGACTCAAACCTGGCCTGATTTTCCAGATCTGTTCTTGTTTGGATACTATGTTGTCATGTAGAGTCGGAAGCACTTGTTGCTGGGCACATATCTCTACTGGTTGCTTACTGATCTCATTCAGCAGGGCTGTTGAATGTCCCACGAGTCCAAAGAATGCTTTCTACCATATCAAATTTCTCTCCTAATTTGTGTTTAGGTTATGATGTGATCGCTCAAGCCCAATCTGGGACTGGAAAAACGGCCACTTTTGCCATATCAATTTTGCAGCAGATTGAATTGGATCTAAAGGCCACCCAGGCCTTGGTCCTGGCACCCACTAGAGAGTTGGCTCAGCAGGTGAGTTTACCTTTCTTCCCCTGAAGGACTTACTTAGAAGTGATTAGCGTAAATCGGAAGTTATGTGCCCCAATTGCTACCACTTTTGGAAGAACTGAAGTATGGGGAAAAGAGATGACGTAAAGTCAGTTGATGACTTTTATGTCTCACGACTTAGTAGGTTAATTAATTGTAAGCCTTTTCCTCCCCAAACACTGTAAGCATCCCTTCCTCCACCCATTTCCTGAGTCAGACGCAGAAGGCTGCTGGGTGGAGCCTGGCTGGCTGGGCAAGTTTGGCTGTTTTATGAACAAAACCCCCTGGCAATGGGCAAGGAGACACCTGATTGGTGGTGGTGCTCTTGTATCAGTCAGGGGCAAAGAAGATGTCTAGTCCTTTGTTCATCGTAGCTTGATGCCTGGGTTGGTGGCCAGAGCTGTTTCATGGCTGGGGCACATAAAATGTTGGGCTATTTTCTTGGGTCTTGGAGGGGAAAAAGATCAGAAACGCTTGTCTCATAAGTTGATAATTGAGTTTAAGGGAATGTATTCTTACAGTGTTCTACGGAGGTACCATGGTCATTCCGTGCCTAACTTCTGAACAAAGGCAGTGTAAGCAAGGAGTTACAGTAGAGCTCCACTCGAGGGCCCTTAACGTTTAGAACATGCTTTAAGAGTGAACATGCCATCTAACATGGGAGTACAAGAGTACATAGATGTCATTCCACACATAAAACTAATTGCTGTGACCCATCAAATAAATGGGTCACCCAGTTGACTTCCAGAAAGCTGTGAGGTCTAATGGGTTAAGAAGCCATATTGAAGTTATTTCAGGGGGCCATTATTGTGAATCAGTGTGTACATTCAGGAGCCAGACTGAGTTCAAATTCTGAGACTGCCACTCATCAGCAGTCTAATCTTAATTAGATTGTTTAACCTACCTGTTCCTTGCTTAAGAAGTGAGCTTAATAGTGTTTGTCTCAGAGCTGGAAAGAATAAAATACATAGCACTTAAAATGGTGCCTGCTTGGCAGTTGTAGCTAATATACAAGCACTTATGTTTTTCTGGTTCAGATACAGAAGGTAGTTATGGCCTTAGGAGATTACATGGGTGCCTCGTGTCACGCCTGCATTGGGGGTACCAATGTGCGTGCTGAGGTGCAGAAGCTGCAGATGGAAGCTCCCCATATCATCGTGGGTACCCCAGGCCGTGTGTTCGACATGCTTAACCGGAGATACTTGTGTGAGTGTGCAATTTTCTAATCCTCTGGGTCACTTCCTTGTGCGTGCCTTTCCACTTTCTTAACATGGCCACAATTGGATTCCCAATGATATCCTCTGAGGGTTGCTCTGTGATGAACCCCATGCGTGTCATCTGAGCCTGGCTTCCCTGTCATCTCAGCCCATGTAGTGTTCTACTTCCCAGGGCTATTGTCTGGCCTGGCAAGGGGGTCCCAGGCAGAGGATCAGTCTTTGTCTTCTGAGAGCAGACCGCCTGTCCCTGTTTTTTTTTATCGGGAAAGTTAGGTGTAGTTCACACTTCTCTAGTGACTACCTGTTGGTGTTTTTCTTCCTACAGCTCCCAAATACATCAAGATGTTTGTACTGGATGAAGCTGATGAAATGTTAAGCCGTGGGTTCAAGGACCAGATCTATGACATATTCCAGAAGCTCAACAGCAACACCCAGGTGAGGAGGACATCGGGGTCTTGCTTGCATGGCTGACAGTTGCTTTGTAGAGGTCGTGGTGTGCTTGGGGTGATGATGGAGCATTATCAAGTGCCAAAGGAGGGACTTCCCTGGCAGTCCAGTGGTTAAGACCCGGCACTTCCAATGCAGGGGGTGTGGATTCGACCCCTGCTCAGGGAACTAAGATCCTACATGCCATGTCTTGTGGCCAAAAAGTTTTTAAAAAAAAAAATCTTGGATGATATCCAGAGATCTTAAAAAAAACCATAAGTGCCAGGGGAACCATGGAGTTCTGGAGTATCCCCTACCCTGAGACTGCTCTTTTTTTCTTTCCATTAGGTGGTTTTGCTGTCAGCTACAATGCCTTCTGATGTGCTTGAGGTGACCAAGAAGTTCATGAGGGACCCAATTAGAATTCTTGTCAAGAAAGAAGAGTTGACGCTGGAGGGTATCCGCCAATTCTACATCAATGTGGAACGAGAGGTGGGGCCCAGTGCAGGAGGCGGGCCTGGTGGTAAGTTGTGGGGTTTAGCCCCTGACTGATCTCCTCCCCCCACCCCACCAGGAGTGGAAGCTGGACACACTGTGCGACTTGTATGAAACGCTGACCATCACCCAGGCGGTCATCTTCATCAACACCCGAAGGAAGGTGGATTGGCTCACTGAGAAGATGCATGCCCGAGACTTCACCGTCTCTGCCATGGTGAGGCCTCTCCACCTTGTTTTACCAGCAGAGTGTCACACGTCAGGGTCCTACTCACAGTCAGTGCTCTCAGAACCAACACACCTACTTGTTACGCCGTTCTATTTCCTGTTCTAGCATGGAGATATGGACCAAAAAGAACGAGACGTTATCATGAGGGAGTTCCGCTCTGGCTCCAGCAGAGTATTGATTACCACTGACCTACTGGTAAGTGTAGAAGGGCGTTTGGACAAGAGTGGAGGGAAGATGGGAGAATCCAAGGTGATTCCCTCTTCCAAGGGGCCTACTCTAGTGCCCCTCTTCAGGAAAGTAGCAACTTGGAATAAAATCTGGCACGCCTCAGGTTTCTGGGGAGAAGGGGATGTTTGTTTCTTTGCCTTCCTTTGGCTGCCTACATGTATGCTTAAGTCTCTTCTGGATAGACTTACGGTGTCCTCTCATTCCCACACTGAAGCTGCCTTCTTTCTGGACATAGGCCAGAGGCATCGATGTGCAGCAGGTTTCCTTAGTCATCAACTATGACCTCCCCACCAACAGGGAAAACTACATCCACAGGTAAATGCAGATCTGGACTGTTAACCAGCCCAGCCCCCTCCTGCCCAGTCCTCCCTGCACGGAAGCGGCCGATTTCCTTATCCTCACGTATTCTAAGGTGTCCCTGTTTTCCAGAATCGGTCGAGGTGGACGTTTCGGCCGTAAGGGTGTGGCTATTAACATGGTGACAGAAGAGGACAAGAGGACTCTTCGAGACATTGAGACCTTCTACAACACCTCCATTGAGGAGATGCCCCTCAATGTTGCGGACCTCATCTGAGAGGGGCTGTCCTGCTACGTGGTCCCAGCCAGGGCTCAGTCCTCGGGGGGCGCCGAGCAGCAGGAGGGGGGAGGGAAGGGAGTCAAGGGATGGACATCTTGTCATTTTTTTCTTTTTCTTTTTTTTTTTTTTCTTTGAATAAATGTCACTTTTTGAGGCAAAAGAAGGAACCGTGAACATTTTAGACACCCTTTTCTTTGGGGTAGGCGCCGTCTCTCCTCCCAAAAACACTAATCCATTTCCCTAACCTAGTCAACCTCCAAACCCCAGAGGCTCTCCCCACCCCACCTGAATTCCTCTGAAAATGATTCAGTCCACCTCACTTGCTGGACCAAATCTGGAGGGAGAACCCCGAGTGAGGTGGCCCAGGGGGTTGTCCCCAGGTGCGGGGAGTAGGGGAGAGAAAATGGTAGCCATTTTTACATTGTTTTGTATAGTATTTATTGATTCAGGAAACAAAGACAAAATTCTGAATAAAATGACTTGGAAACTGCCTGCCTTGGCTTGTCATTTCTTACCTCCCCTTCCCTCCCATCTGCTACTGGGTACAGCTCTACGTCCCTTCTGTTGAGCTTTTTTGGTTGACTGGAAAATGGTCGTGTTAACTGGATAATATGACCTTTCTGGAAGGGGCTGGGCAAAGACCATCCTAAGTACCTCACGTGTCTCAGCAAAGAGGAAGCAACAGGCGGGAGAGGAAAGGGAGTGGAAATAAATGTTCAAATTTTACATCCTATTGAACTCTGCCAGGGAGGGGCTGCTGGCTCCATAATCACTTGTCACAACCACTAAGCATGTTTTGCTGAGGCAGACAAGTGAATCCCCAAGGATCCACATACCCAAAACTCCATCTCACTATCCACATGACACGTTGCTGAAAGCCTCTACTTCGGTGACACCAGGGCCAATCATCTAACTCGATGACAAAATCTTAATGACTAAGACACTGGTGGCTGGGGCTGAGGTGCCTGAGTCAGGCTGGGGGTTGGGTTGCCTCAGTTACAGGAAGTCAAAGATCTATTTCCTCTTTTTCCAAATGAACGAAGGCAGAGGGTATAGGGTTGATTGAGCAGGCAGCTGGTACTGACACAGAACCAAGCTGGACTGGACTCTGGGTGGAGGCTGTTCTGTCATGAGGTTGGCTGTGCTCTTCTCTGGGGCCTTGCTGGGTCTACTAGCAGGTAAGGAGAAAGGGGGGGACCGAAGGGGACCGAAGGGGAGAGGGCCCCTGGGAAGGAGCCTGCCCCTGGGTTGCTAACCAGTCTTTCCTCTGAAAGCCCAGGGGACAGGGAATGACTGTTCTCATAAAAAATCGGCCACTCTGCTGCCATCCTTCACGGTGACACCTACAGCTACAGAAAGTACAACAAGCCCTGGAACAACCAGCCACAGAACGACCAAGAGCTACAGAACGACCACTTACACAGCTACCACCACTCATAAGACTACTGCCACCACTCATAAGACCACCACCACTCATAAGACCACCACCACAGGCACCACCAGCCACGAGTCTTCAACAGCCACTCACCATCCTGCTACCACCACCAGTCACGGAAATGCCACAGTTCATCCAACAAGCAACAGCACTGCCACCAGCCCAGGACCCTCCACCAGATCCCCCCGCCCAGGACCACCTCCACCCTCTCCAAGTCCTAGCCCCGGCTCCAAGGAGGCGATAGGAGACTACACTTGGACTAACGGTTCCCAGCCATGCATCCGGCTCCAAGCCCAGATTCAGATTCGAGTTCTGTACCCAACCCATGGTGGAGGAGAGGTAAAGCTAAAAAACAGTAGAGGAGGGCTTCCCTGGTGGGGCAGTGGTTGAGAGTCCGCCTGCCGATGCAGGGGACGCGGGTTCGTGCCCCGGTCCGGGAGGATCCCACGTGCCGCGGAGCGGCTGGGCCCGTGAGCCGTGGCCGCTGAGCCTGCGCGTCCGGAGCCTGCGCTCCGCAACGGGAGAGGCCGCGACAGGGAGAGGCCTGCGTACGACAAAAAAAAAAATAAAATAAAAATAAAAAAAAACCAGTAGAGAACATAAGGGGAAGTGGATGAGGCCTTCTGCTCTGGTTCAGAGGGAAGGAGGAAGAGTAAAGAAGCAGACGCATACAGGGTGAGGACAAAGGGAACAGGGAACCTTGGCGGGCACAGCTGTGTTGTCTCGTGACCCTCTCTCGTCTTTAACTTCTGCAGGCCTGGGGAATCTCTGTTCTGAACCCCAACAAAACCAAGGCCCAAGGGGGCTGTGAAGGTGCTCATCCCCACTTGCTCCTCTCATTCCCCTATGGACAGCTCAGCTTTGGATTCAAGCAGGTATTTAACCCGCATCCCTCACTCTCACCCTCCAAGTGCCCTACCCCTACCAACTTCTTGCCGCACTCCTTACTCTGTGTACCTGGATGCCACTCTCCCCTGCTGCCCTGAGTCTTCCTGGTCACCTTCCCAGGAGCCAATGCAGAGCACCGTCTACCTGAACCATGTGACTGTGGAGTACAACGTGTCCTTCCCCCAGGCAGCGCGTGAGTAACCTTCCCTTTCTCATCACTTGCACTAGATGTCTGGGCTCCTGAAGGGACCTAGGCTGGGGATGTGGATCTGGAGCTGACCCTTCCTCGTTCTTTCAGAGTGGACATTCTCCGTTCAGAATTCATCCCTTCGAGATCTCCAAACCCCTCTGGGCCGGAGCTTCAGTTGCAGAAACGCAAGCGTCATTCTTTCACCAGCTTTCCACCTTGACCTGCTCTTCCTGAAGCTACAAGCTGCTCAGCTGCCCCCCACAGGGGCCTTTGGACCAAGTAAGACCTATTCTTTCCCTCCTAAAAATTTCCCACTGCACTGAAAGCCCTCTCCCCAAGCCTATAATCTCCCTTCCTGCACCCCCAAATTTCCTCCCCCTCTCAAGCTTGTCAGAGCTAGGGTAACTGTCTTCCCATCCTCTGTAAGACTCTGCCCAGGCTCCCCTCTTGTTTTTCGCTCTGAGTCCTCTAGGTGAGCCAGCCCCTCACCAATCTCCTGCTTCCCAACATCCCACGTTCCCTCCTCCCTCCTCCCTCCTCCATTCCAGCCACACCGTTGTGATGCCCACTTGCCCTATCTTTCCGCCAGGTTTCTCTTGTCCCAGTGACCAATCCATCTTGCTGCCTCTCATCATTGGCCTGATCTTACTCGGCCTCCTCACCCTGGTGCTTGTTACCTTCTGCGTCGTCCGGAGACGCCCACCCACTTACCAGCCCCTCTGAGCATCTGTCCCAACAGCCAGGGCACCAGGAGGTGCCCTCATTTCTCACCACTCAACTGACTCAGAGACAAAGTTATCTTCCTTCCCTGTCTTGATGAACAAAAGTAGAGATAATGCAATCGGGAGGGATGAGGAGAGAGATGTTTATCACATACGACTGATTCCCCCTCCCCCATCTCCAGTGGGAGAATAGTAAAACTTGATCACATCTTTATCCTCGGTTTTCCTTGTTCTTCCTGCCAGGATTAAAAGCCGTGAGTTTCTTGTCACACACCTTTCTGTACCTTCCATGGCTGAGTCTTGGGGAGCCAAGAACAGCTGGTGAGGAGGGACGAAAATGTCACTGTGTGGCCCAATGCCCTCATGGGTTCATCCTTCGAAGCCTGACATGGCTGGTGTCGAATCGGCCTCGCCTCCCTTCCTCCTCTTCTTCTGGGGCCCCTGGCTGCTCCAGTTCCCTCTCTCCTCCAATCCAGTGGAGCCACCCACCCCAGCAGCCTTCTCCCAACCTTCATATTACAGTTACAGGCGAAGCAGGCAGCAAGAGCCATGAGGTGGGGGGGAAGGTCACAGCCCTGCCCTGCCCTACCCACTGTGCCCAGGCCTAGCGAACAGCCTGGATTAAACTCTCCCCGCACCTGGGATGCTCCTATCTCACCTGCAAAGGGTTTTCATCAACCACGGGAGCAATGCGTACTCTGAACTCCACATACGATCACCCTCTATGCTCCTGGGAACAACATGCCTCCAGCCTGGGCGACCCGCGGAGCCAACCCTGAAGTCCCTGGTGGTGGCGCACCTAGTGGTGGTGGATGGCACCCCCCCCAAAGCAGCCTGAATCCAGATTCTTCAAAGGACCTCCCCGACCAATAAGTGCCAGACCCTTTACAGTCAGCTGTGAGCATCCCCGGGGCCCCAATGGGACCCTTCCAGTTGTAGGAGCCGTGTAAGGCTACAGAAAGCAGCCGCCAGGACCTGCAGACCCAGCCCTTTGAGGGCAGCACGTGCCAGGGACCCAACAACCACACCACCGCCTCGCCGACACCCCGTTATGACCTTGCTGACTGTGGTGCGGGAGTCCCCGAAGGGTGTGGTACTCCCAGCACGCGCCCAGCCACCAGAGCGTGATGGCCAGGCCCATCTCCACCGAGATGGCCGAGAGCTGGAGTCCCGGCACAGAGGGACAGAGGGCATCGCTCCCGCCGCGTAATCCAAAATGCCCTTTCCCAAGGCTAGCTGCTGGGCCCCCTCCGCCTGGCCCAAGCCCTGGCTCAGCACGCGGTCACAGGAGGCCGAGGAGCGGGCCTTGGCCTAGAGGTGGCGCCCTCGAGCCAGTGGGGTGAGAGGGAACCCCAGGGCCCTCGTTTCACAGGGGCGGCCAGGGATGGGCCCGCAGGGGGGTTAGGGGCGTTGCCGTCCCCCGAAACTGGGCTCACCTCCCCCACCTCCCCCTCCTCTGCTTCACTGTCCCGGCCCAGCAGTTGCTGGCGCACCCATCTGCGAAGGCCTGGGCGAACCTGAGGAGGGAGAAGCATGGGCCCGGCGCCTAAGGAGGGCTGCCTGGCTCAGACTGACCCCTCCCGTCGGTGCCGTGTCCTCTGGAGACGCCGAGAGCACAGGAGAGAGAACGCAACAGAGCCCCCGCCCAACGCCATTTTGGAGACTCACGCTCCTTCTCTCTCAACTTCGAACAATGTAAAGTCAGCAGGAAGAAGACAAGATGGCGCCGAGCAGGAGGAGCGGAGAAACGCTGGAGCATAAATCTTGTTGCCCAAGGGAAGCGTAAACAAAGGCGCGAACGATGGAACTGCGCAGGCGTACAGCTTTGGCACGATTTAAAATTCGAGCAGCAGGGTGGGCGCGTCCAAAAACGTGGTCTCCGGGCGAGACCTATTTTACGCGAACGAAGGTGGGATGGAGTAAGGCAGGGCCAGCCCAACTTAGTCGCGAGAAGACGGGAGGCGGAGTGCCCGGAGCGCGCATGCGCACCGTAAGTCAATGGCGGCTTGAGGGGTTGGCGGAAGCTAGCTTTGCAATATGGCGACCGAGGCAGACGGGCCGCTCAAACGGGTGCTGGTGCCGATTCTTTTACCTGAGAAATGCTACGACCAAATTTTCATCCAGTGGGACTTGCTTCACGGTGAGTTTTATTCGGCATCCGGTCTAAGTTGTGCTTCAGAGCCCTCCGGCCGTAAATGGGGCGTGAGTGCGGACTAAGTAACCGCAGTGACAGTTGCCACGGCGCGCGGGGCGGAAGTCGCCTCTGAGAGGGGCGGATATGTCTCGGGCTCCGTAGAGGGAGGACTCCATATTTGGGCGAGAGGGGGGTGTCGCCGGGTGGGAGTGGTTCTTTGCTTTTGGGACGATGAAAGACGAAAATACTCAAATTTTACAAAACAAAGTTTAAAATCTGATTAGATCGTTCCAACCTTTAATAGATCTCTGTACCTTCAGGAGCAAGGTTAAACTTGATTCAAAGCCTCTGATGAATCCAGGCCTTCTGCGGCGCCCCCAAGAATTCTGCCATCCCAATGGCTTTCCTTCCAGCCTCCACGTTTGCTCATGGTCGAATTTTGGAATTAACTCGTCCGCCTTCGTCCTTCTATCTACGAGGCGACGCCAGAGCAAAACCCGCTTCTGACATCAGACCTTTAGGGAAGCCTTCGCGGTCTGCCCCCGTCAGTTCTTGGTACCCGAGCTGTGCTCCCGGGACAGTGTTTCAGCCGCGTTCATGACCTACGAGAATCTGACTACTCCTGGGCCCAGGCACCTTGCGGGTAGGGCTTCAAGGCTAGAGAAGATGTCGGTGGCTAGAGCATAAAAGCAAGCCCTGGAAGGGTCAAGTCCCCCAGTAGGGGCCAGAGACAGTGTTCAGGAATGAGTGATACAGAGGAAACCTATCCTTGGAGAAAGAAGACATGTGAAGTGGATTGCCTAGTGGCTCAGAGGCGGGGAGTAAAGGATCAGAGGACTCTTGGGCATTGTTTAGCTCTATACAGGGAAGCAAGGGAGAGGTTTGGAAGTCAGATCACGGAGTTTAGATGTGATGGCAGGGAATGGAAGGTTGGGTCAGAGGAAAGGAATGGTAAAAGCTGTTTCGGAAAGTCACCTTGTCTGAACGTGATATGATTTGGAGTAGGAAGAACTAGGCCTTTTTCACCTGCCTCCAGACCACCCAAGGCTTCCTTTGTGTGGGTATGTCAAGGTCTTAAGGAGCACTTCAAGCCTTTAGGCCTGAGCTGCCTCCTGGAACCCCTGGCTTGGGTTCCATAAGTGTCATCTCTGCTTACCTCTTTTTCTCTTCTTAGTTCCCTGCCTCAAGATTCTCCTCAGCAAAGGCCTGGGGCTGGGCATTGTGGCTGGCTCACTTCTGGGTATGTTTCTTGTCATCTTCCCTTCCTGCTGTCGGGAGGTGGGTGGAGTGCTAAGATGCCATGAACTGGATGGGTCCCTTAACCAGAAGCGGGGCTAACGTTGCCTCCCAGTCTGCTCTGTAGCTGTCGTGCTGCGCTCCCAAGGGATGTCAAGCCCCTCAGCCCTGCCCTTTTCATCCTCTTTCTCCAGTAAAACTACCCCAAGTGTTTAAAATCGTGGGAGCCAAGAGCGCGGAAGGGTTGAGTCTCCAGTCGGTAATGCTAGAGCTAATGGCATTGACTGGGACCATGGTCTACAGCATCACCAACAACTTCCCCTTCAGGTGAGGGGCCCCGCCCTTTATCTCCAAGGGTAAATGCTCACAACTCTAGTAAGGATTAGGGTGAGGGAGGTAAAAGGGCAGGAAAGCTTAAGCCTTTCTGGAAATCTAGCCATCATCTATGGTGATTGAGAGGAGGTGAGAATCCCAAGAATGCCCAGTTTCCAATCCTGAGTCAAGCGGGTGGGGGCTGCCGGGAGGCAGGAGGTAAGGAACCAGCAGGGCTGTGGAGGACAGGGAATAATCAGAATTGGGTCCCCAAGATGGATGGGCTATGGAGGCTTTCCCTGCCTCTTTCCAGGCCCACGTTTCTTCCCCCCAACTCTTGACTCTGCAGCTCTTGGGGTGAAGCTCTGTTCCTGATGCTCCAGACAGTGACCATCGCCTTCCTGGTCCTGCACTACAGAGGACAGACTGTGAAAGGTGCTGAGGATTGACCCAAGAGCTGGCTGCAGCTGTTGGGAGCCCTGCTGGGAATGCAGGCCTGGGAAAGCCAGAAGACTCAGAGGTTGATGAAGACTCCTTATCTCCGTCTCCCAGGTGTTGCCTTCCTAGCGTGCTCCGCCCTGGTCCTGCTGGTGCTGCTTTCGCCACTGACGCCCCAGGCTGTAGTCACCCTGCTCCAGGCCTCCAACATGCCTGCTGTGGTGGTGGGAAGGGTGGGTGCTGGGAACAAGGGAGAGGATGTTGGGAAGGGGGACTGGGTGAGGATCAGAGGGGAAACCCAAAGTTTGGGGGTGTTGGACTGAGGGGAATGCAGAAATGTCATGGGAACATTGGACAAGTTCAGATGACAAAACGAAGGGTCTCAACTCCTCCCCAGCTGCTCCAGGCAGCCACCAACTACCGCAATGGGCACACGGGCCAGCTGTCAGCCATCACAGTCTTTCTGCTCTTTGGGGGCTCCCTGGCCCGAATCTTCACCTCCATTCAGGTGAGCGCCCCTCCTCCCCTCTAGAGGGCACCATAACCTCACCTTACTTCTCTCTCTCCCCATGGACTTAAAGCTGCTCCCTCTCTGGAGCCCTTTTTGGCTACGCTGAAGAGTAACCCTAGCTGTGTCTCTCACCCAGGAAACTGGAGACCCCCTCATGGCTGGAACCTTTGTAGTCTCTTCCCTCTGCAATGGCCTCATCGCTGCCCAGCTCCTCTTCTACTGGAATGCAAAGGCTCCCCACAAGAAGAAAAAGGAGCAGTAGAGTTGAGCTGGCTCCTGGAGTACGTTCCACGTTTCTATTCATCCACCCAACCTTGGGATCCTTCCCGTCTGAACCAGTCTGCTGGTGGGACTTTTAATCATTTCCTCTTCTTCTGCAATTGCAGCTTTAGTGGAAATGCTTGGTTGACCCAGATGCTTAGAAACGATAGGGGAAGAGATTTACAGGCTGACATTTAATCATTTAGCTGAGATTCTTCCTTTAGCAGAAATTTCCAGCTACTTACCTATTCTGGGCAAAACTCTTACCCTGTCTGTCCCCTCCATTTCCCCACTTCCCTTCTGACCCTAGAGGACAGAGGCTGGACAGTGGAAGGGAATAGGTGCTTGTGGATTCCTCCCTCCCGCACCCTGGCTCAGACTGTCTCCTGGACCCCAGTGCTTGGTGGGGGGTGGGGGAAGGGGGACAGAAGAATGACTGACTCAGGCAGGGCCCCAGGGTGGGGTGTGGAGGTTCCTGCTCTGGCAGGTCCAGGCGGAAGGGAGTGGAGACTGCTGGTTCCTGCTGCAGTAAAGGCGAACAGAGATGGTACAATAAAGACTCAGAGACGTGGTGTAATCGTACAAAACTGTGTTCAGCCTACAAAAAAAAAAAAAACTGTCTTGTTTTCTTCCCACTGGCTTTCAGGGCTTTGGGGGGTACTGCCCACCTCTTCTGAACTGTGGTCCAACACAGTTCTAGAACAGGGTTTGCAGCCTGGGAATGGTGGTGGTGGTGGTGGTAGTGGGGTGTTTCTGGGTAGAAAAGGAGGATGGAAACCTCTCTGGGAGGTCCATGTCCATGAGGGTTAGAGGTGGGTTAGGGGCATGGGGGCCCCTGGGAGGGGAGGGTTGTACAGAGTGGGAGGGCCTGGGGGTGGGTAGGGGCTGTAAGGGGGGAGCAGCTCCCCCTGGAGCCTTGGGTTACTCTGAGGGAGAGAGCACGGCGAGGGGGCCTCCGGTTTACAGTGGGAAGAGCTGCAAAGAGAAACACCGGGGTTAGAAGGCACTTGGTCCCCTGGGTTGGAGGTGCCGAGCAGGGTCCCCAGCTCGCATGTGGGGGTGGTTCTGAGCAGCTCTGCGCAGACAGGTATAACTTGTCACCCACCTACCCATCCCTGGCTCTTTGGGTCCCGCCGGTAGGGAACCGGACCCCAGGACGGCTTAGAGCAGCGCCGCCGCAGCCGTGTTGGGGCACGCTCAAGAGCGAGCTTGCGTGCTGCGCGCCTGTTTTCCTCTTTTGGGGCGGCAGGCCAGGAAGGGGTAGAGCTGGGCTTGGCCTGTCCTTGCCCCGGGGGCTGGGAGAGGAAGCTGGGTCACACGAGGGCCAGAATCGGGGGTGGGAAACGGGAAATTCTGGTAACTAGAACACGGTCACATCCAGGGCGCTGTGGTCTGCTCCTGCGGTGCCACCACCAACAGACTGTTGGAAACGTCCTCTAGGAAGATCCTGGCTCCCCGGAACTCTCCCACCCTTCACGGGGCGCCCCCCAAACTCCTCCGGGTGTGTCCCCTTCTTGGGTGGGCTCGGGGCCCCTGCCAGCCAGGACGTCTGGTATCCGCCCCCACCCAGGCTGCAGGTGGGTGGCACGTCCTCACCCCGCTCCCCGGGCACTCACCCGTAACCGCCAGGCAGGTAGGCTGTCGAGTAGTTGGGGGGCTGGTACCCAAAGCCTCTGCTCCCCTGGGTGGTCGTGTACCCGGGCCCCCAGACCGGCCCGCCGCCAGCCACGCCGCCGCTTCCCTGGCCGAAGTGGGGCGACCCGGGGCCCGCGCTCTTGGTCTTGCGCCGCGGCCGGTACTTGTAGTCGGGGTAGTCGCGCAGGTGCCGGGCCCGGAGCCGCTTAGCCTCTTCCACGAAGGGCCGCTTCTCGTCCTCGCCCAGCAGCTTCCACTGCGCGCCCAGGCGCTTGGAGATCTCTGAGTTGTGCATCTTCGGGTTCTGCTGCGCCATCTGGCGGCGCTGGGCGGAGCTCCACACCATGAACGCGTTCATGGGCCGTTTCACCTTCTCCAAGGGAAGCCCCCCGGAGACCACTGGGCTCCCGGCGCCCTCCCGCTCCTGGGAGCCCGAGGACGAGGAGGTAGGGGCCGTGGGAGTGGGAGGTTCCAGGCTCCAGGCCTGTGAGGAGCCGGGTAGCGCCATCGGGGGTGAAGGGAAGCCTTAAGAGGGCGTCCTACACGCCCTCCCCTCCAAAGTGAAACGTTGATCCCCAAACCCGGTATCCTTAAAATGGAAGCGCCTTCCTAGTCCGGAGTCGTTAGAGAGAGACTCGTGTCCTTAAAAGGTATATATATCGTCCCCAAGTTCAGAGTCCTTATAATGGAGCCCCTGCCACCAACCAATCCGGCACGTCTGGGGAGTCGAGCGCAAAATCCGCTGTCCGGTACCCAGTCCTGGATAGGCTGTGCTCTTTCCTTGTGGCCGCGAGGTCCCCGACCCAGCCTCGCTCCCCCTACTAGCTGCCGGCCACCGGCCCGGGCTTCGGTGAAGGCAGTAAACCTTCGCGCTCTGGGGTCCCGCAGCTGCCAGGAGGCACAGCCCAGGTGCCACAGCCCTCTCTCACCTGGCCTCAGCGTCTGTGGCTGCCGGGTGCGCCAGGCCCGGGAACTGCTTTTAACGACTGACTCCTCCCTACTCCCTCCCAGCCGACCGCGCCTCCTAAAGGGCGCCAACCTCCCCCTCCCTTAGGCCAACCAGGTGTCCTGTTCTTCCCCCCCCCCCAGGGGACCACGCCCCCTCCCCACCCAAGACCTAAGTCAGGCCTTCCAGCCCCAGTGGCTCTTAACAGCTACCCCTCCCTTCTTAAGCACTGGCAATTTATAAAGTTGTGCCTTTGCACAATGGGATCAGGCATCGGGTGATCAAAAGCCCTCAGGCTCAGAGTTGTGCTGGGAAGGAGGTGAGGACACCCAACCCCCCAATCCAAACCCAAACCCTTTTCTGGTGCCTCCTGCTCCTCAAACCCCTGACCTGGCCCGGGGCAAAAAAGTCTGGCAGTCAGGAGGTAGGCAAGCCATTTTTGTTTCCTGAGGTGCTTGGGTGGTAATTCAGCCCCTTTCCAGGTGGGAAAATTTAAACCCTCCCCACTATAGCCCCCAAACCTAGGTTCCTCCACTGCATGTTTTATTTCTAATCCTCAGAGTTGGGAGGCAGGGATCAAGGAAGCCCAGGATGACCCCTAAGGCTGAGAGGTCAGTGATGTGGATGCTGGAGAAAAAGCCTGGATCCAGGGCAGAGAACCAGCAGGAATGAGGGCTGGACACCTAGGTCCCAGAGGCTGTCTTGAGGGAACCCTGCTCCCCACTCTGCCCAAGGCCCAGCCCAAGCCCCAGGCCTCAGGTAATCGGATTAAGCAGCCTGCCGTGGCTCTCAGCTCTTTAGCAGGAACAGCTCCAGCTTCGAGCAGCCCTGAGCAGCCCTACCTAGCCCGCTGTGACTCAGGGTATAGGAGTGGCCCAGCTCCCTCTACCAGCAAACCTGGGGGAGGGGAGAGGCAGAAAGGCACAAGCCACTCTCCTCTGGACCAGGAGGGTACCTGGGCCTGGAGAATTTAGGAATGTCAGAAATTCCCAGAAGTAGACCATCTTTGGAATGCTAGAGAAGCTAGGTGTGGAGATACAGGAAACAAGGGTCAGGGCAGGTCAGTCCTACACAAACAGATGGACCAAACTGGGCATAAGGAAGGTGCAGGAACCAGAGGGCCATTTGGATTTTTTTATTCTCTTTTTAAATACTGTACAGTGAAAAATAAATACGCCTTCTCATCCACCAGACAAGGTTGGTCCCCCCTCCCCTGGGGGACCTTGTCACCCCCCTTCATACACACCCCTGGTTCTACTCCAAAACCTTCCCCATGCCTCCCACCCACTTATACCCTTACTATCCCCGTCTTCCACAGTGATGAGGCCCCAAAAATGGGGGGTACAGGACGGGAGGAGGGATAGCAGGGGAGCCCCCCTGAACTGTCCAATCTGGGTGGGTCAAGGAGCACCCCGCACCAACAGGCGGAGAATGGGGGTGTTCAGAGAGAGATTGGGGCATTAGAGGATAAAGGCACATCCAGTCTGATGGGGAAGGAGAGAGGCTCCCCTCACCCTGGGGGTAGGGTGGACAAGAGGGAGGGGGGTATGACCCTGTTACACACCCCTCCACTAGCTCCTGGAGGCTGGGGGGGGGGACCCAAGCTGCTGTGCCACCCCCCGCCCCCCTAGATAAGAGCAGCTCCAGCGCAGGTCAGTTGGGCCTGTGAGGGCCACGGTGTTGGGCAGCAAGCGAGATGGAGAAGGGAGGGATGCGGGCTGGAGGGTTTATGAAACCCCATTCACCAAACTACCCAACTCCAGGGGGGCAGAGAGCTCCCCATTCTCTGAGGGGCCCTTAGGAAGCTTGCTGACAGAGTCACCCTGAGGGGGGAGTGGGAAAGAAAATGGAGAGGAAGGAAAGAAAAAGGTCAGTAGAAATTCAGGTAATGCCATTCCCTACCATCTAAATGCTCCAGGCATCTCCAGGGTTGGTCCCCTGTAGTCATTTTTACTGGGATCCAGAAAATATGAACCAAATTCTCTTCTATTCAAACTTTTCACTATTCTAAATGCAGTCTAAACTCCATCAGACATGCCTTCTCTGCAATTTAATGAGATTTCTTTTGGAGTTTTCTTGTGCCCCCTACCCCAGAACAACAAAAAAGGAGGTGGGGTAAACTATATCTTGCTTGCCTACCTTCTGTCCTGAAAGAGAATCCTCTGAAGGTTTAGTGTGTTCCAGGGGTGGCCGCTGGCGGCTCTGAGACTTTGCTCGGGAGATATAGTCAGCCACAGTCACTGGGGAAGGCAAAGGACCAAAAGTTTCAGAAGGAACCCAGGTACCCAGCTCCTAGACACCCACTGAACCCCAACCCCTAGCTTTCACAGGATAGGAGGCATCCTGGTCTCTGAGGAAGTCTGCTGACATCCTGTGTGAGCTGACCTGGCTGACGGTCTCCACTGATCGAACCATCAGTCCGGTTACCACGGTTACGGCGGCGGCGGCTCCGATTACGACGCTGGGGTCTTGACTCATCTTCTGTGGGGCAGGGGAAAATGAGAGTTGTGCATCCATCTCCCATCCCTCAATTCTTGCCCAGTTCTGATTTTTCAGATCCAGGTACACCCCTTACCCAGGCCATTCTCTGTCATGCTGGGCCCATCAGATTCCAGGCCTCCATCCATGACAGTCCTGTCTTCATCAGTGCGACGGCGGCGGGAGCGGCGGCGCCTGGCACTTGCTGGGGGGGGTTCCCCAGGCTCTGAATCAACTGGAGGCTCTGGTTCGGATGTGTCCAGTAGGCTGTAGGGATTACTGTCTGGGTCCTTCAGCACTGGTTAGAGGAAAAAGAGGAGTTGGGAGTCAGGTGTCCATCATCTTTCCTTTTGGCCCACATTCGTGAACCTAGCTGTCTGCTTCTGGTACCTGAGCTAATTGATGAAGAGTTGTATCTTGAGGTGGGCCGGGGGGCAGGTGGGGGTCCCCTACCCCGGCCCCCAGTCGGCCGCCTCCGACTTTCTTCCCCCCGGGTCGGGGGATCCCGGTCACCAGGCCCAGCTCGGTTGGGCTCTTCCCTCTTCTCTGACTCAGTCTCAGAAGCTGTGGATAGGTCTGAGATGGGGCCTGAAGAACACAGTAGGGTTCAAACAGGGTCACTCACCCTACCCCAGGATCCAACCCAGCCCCCAGGCTGGAAGACTCTCCCTCTCACTCCTAAGTCCCCCAGCCAACCACTTCTTCATCTTCTCCATCACCCTTTCCTCAAACTTGCACCCAGACTTCTGCCTCCCACACACGCCACCACTGCTCGCCTCCCTCTCACCACAGGCAGGACCGCCTGTCCTCCGGCCCCGGCCCCGGCCCCCATAGCTGCCCCCATAGGTTCGCGTGGTGTGGAGGGAGGAGGAGGAGCTCTCATCGGTGGTGTATCCAGCCTTGTCACTGCCACCGCTGCCCCGCCCACTCCCAGGAGGGCGAAAGCCCAGCCCAATCTGCCGAAGCTGTTCATCAATTTGCAACCTCTCCAAGCGAAGCTGCTCCACCTCCTGGTTGGGGAGAAGATGGAGAAAAACAAGGAAGGAGGAATAAGTATAAGATCAATGAACAGTCTCTTTTTCCTGCTTCTCTGCCCTGACTGTCCCTATGGATCTGAACTCTCAGGAATGCAAGAAGGTTTAAAATAGGGAAAATTCTGGGTTCCAACTCCACAGCCCCAATTTTCCACCTAATGGTTTCTATTCTACTCAGAGACACAAACTGGGAACCACCACTTTTAACTTCATCCACCAGCATCCTTAGTCCCCTTGTACACGTGGAGCTCTCCTCTCCCAGGCTTCTGGCTTGGGTACCTGCAGGTAGGAGAGGTGATATTCCAGCAGAGCCTGAGCATTGCTGATATTCTCTCGGGTGCCAACAAATATGAAGGGAACCATTCCCTGGAGAGCAGAGGAAAGGACAGATGGATTAGAGACTCAAATGAAGTATTAAGTCCACCCTGACTCCTACAGAAGCCCACCCAAATGGGATCTTTCTGGGCTCTACAGCTACTAGGAAAAACCAAAGTTATCATGCCCCAACCCCTAGAAATCCCATCTCTCAAGGGAATGGCTTGGAGAATAATCCCATGTACTTCTGGCAACCAATCTCTAGGTGTCAGCTGCCCCATACCTCCTCCCTGGGGTTCTTCTTGTCATTATCACCTTCTACTCGAACCCTCACCACACCAGATTTATCCACAATCTCCTGGATCACTTTCCCGTTCTTTCCAATCACTTTGCCTGAATGGGTAAAGGAGGAATTAGGCCTTTTTTTTTTTTCAAAGGAAAGGAAAAAAAAAAAAAAAAAAAGGAAAGAAAGAAGAATAAAAACAGACAAGATAAACAGTCTTCCAGCTGCTTTATAAGGATTCTGTTTAATGATTCTCTTGCTTCTAAGCTTCTGGTGTGTTTTCACAGGACAAAATATCACAATCCCTAGAAATCTGTTCTCCATTTTTGTCACTCCTATTACAGACTGTTTGTTCTGTCCTTGTGAAACTGGAAGTTCACAGGGAGGTGGCAAGCCAGAATCACTTTAGAGCATCTCACATCTGGTCCCCAACTGTATTCTCTTATACACATACACATCCCTAACTCACCAACCAGGTTCCTGGGCACTTGCACGGAGTCCTCAGAAAACTCAAGGTAGCTCCGGGCCTGTCGGCACGCCTCGGGAGTCTAAGAGAAGAGGAGTGGGGAGTCATTAATAAAACAGAGGACCTGGATCTCAAACAGTCATCTTCCTGCCACTCTCTGTCTTTGGGAAAATGTGCTGCCAACGAAGTCAGGGAGGGAGGTCAACATGACAGGTTTCCTTTCTATTTCACACTCTCTTCTCTCTATCCCCTAAGGGACCTAGACAACAGGTATCTTTTGCTGACCTCCCCATAGATGCGGAAAGTGCAGGTCTCTTCACCCAATTCAATGGCAGTCACCCCAGGTACTTTTCGGGCCTGCTGGATGTTGGCACCATGAGTCCCAATTGCTAGACCCATCAGGTCCTCTCGCACTGTGAACTCCTCTTGGAAAGCTGCCGCCAGCTGCTTACTTGTCTGAAAAAAAAAAAAAAAAGGCACTGGACCACTGGACTATAGAAATCATGGAGAAATCTCAGAACACCTGTCCCAGATACCTGATGCTTTGCATAACTTAAATGAGAAAAGATTGTATGAAGGAAAGCCAGAACTACCTGGGAGTCCACTGACCACCAGAACCTGTGAAGAATTCAGGAACTTTTCATTCCACTCCTACCTTCCAAATACCAATGGCTGGTGGGGAAGGGACGTAATGATGGCCGAATCTGGGCTGAGATCCATCAAAGATCCGGATTTGGCTCTAACGCTATCTGGTTGTGTGATCCCAAACAAAACATACTCTCTGTGCCTCTGTTCTGTCATCTGCTAAATGATTACACCTGACCTACCCTATTCCCAGACTAACAAGAGGATTAAATAAAGTTGATATGAAAGAAAGCACTTTTCACAAGGTAAATGCAAGTGTAAGGAACTATTTACCTTAACCAAACCAATATCAACCCCCAAAATAAAACCTGAAAAGTTGAGGGCTTCCCTGGTGGTGCAGTGGTTGGGAGTCCGCCTGCCGATGCAGGGGACACAGGTTCGTGCCCCGGTCTGGGAAGATCCCACATGCCGCGGAGCGGCTGGGCCCATGAGCCATGGCCACTGAGCCTGTGCGTCTGGAGCCTGTGCTCCGTGACAGGAGAGTCCACAACAGTGGGAGGCCAGCGTACCACAAAAAAAAAACAACAAAAAACAGAAAAGTTGAACAGACAGCAAGAGGTTGAGAAAAGCATAAAAAGAGGTTACGGTACACCATGCTACCACTTCATTTCTCAACCAGTCCTTAGAGGGATACCTGAGTACAAAGGCAGGAAAAGGGAAAGGTTCTGGCAGTGCCCTGAGTAGCATCCCTGGAGAAGTAAAGATTACCATGGTCCAGAATTTGCACAGGCTCCCGAAAAGATCAGTTCACTTGATAAAAAGGAAACAGATGTTCAAATACACACATACACGTGCGTGCAAGCACGTGTATATATACCATCCTCATTTAGGATGGTATAATTTCTAAGGGAATCTGACCATCATAAGATGTCAGAACACAAAAAGACCTCGTAGAAACACTCACATTCAACTACCTCATTGTCACAGCTAAAGAAGAAAAAGCTCATTGAAATAAAATTATTTGACAAAGCAAGACTTAGGATTGATTCCAAGTCCAGTGGTCTTTCCAGTGTACAAATGGTTCCCAAACATATCCCACAAAGCAGTCTGGTTCTCAGAGGTAATTTGGGGGCAGCCAGTGGAGGTAAGAGCCACAACCTCTTGCACTTTTAGACAGACCTGTTCTGATTGATCTGTTTTATGCATTGTGCTTTCAAGTAAAATTTCACTTGATCAAAGGGTCCCATAGCTTAAAAAAAAAAAAAGAAAAAAAGAAAAAAAGCTTGTACTAAAACATGATGGAGCTCTGCCATCTGGAGGAGTCTGAGATAAAATAGCAGACCCAGGTTTAATGGCCCAGAAAGACCTTAATGTCTGGTCACAAGAGCATGGGTGGAGGATGGGGTGGGAGGGGAGAAGGACAATACCAATCAGCAGTAAAAACTGAAGTCAAAACTTACCTCGAGGTGCTTGGTAGCTTCTTCATTGCGGGACATGAGTAGCAGTTTGGTGCGCAGGCTTCGGAAATGCATATCACCCAGCAGGGATGCTCGCTTCACAGGGGCTTCTGTGGTTGACTGCAAAGAAACCAATGGAAAAGTCATTAAAACTGACTGACTACATTTTAGAGGAGAGCCAGGAACTGGGAATCAGGATGCCTGAGTCTCTGGAAAAGGGTGGGAGTTAAGAAACAAAGTTGAGGAACAGGAAAAATCATTTTCAGTCTCACAAGGGCCTACTAACTGGGTGCTTAAGGGAAGTGATTTTAAATAGCAAGCGCAGGTGAGAATCATACTGTCTGTTTTTGAGAGTCCAAATATGCAAGGAAGGGTACCCAGCCCAGACTGCAATATGATGGTCAGGTTGAAAAAAAAATAAAGGTCATACATGAGAAAGACTAAGGAAAGGTAGGGCTAACCTGGGTCCACAGAGGTCAGGAGCAATAAAGTCCTCTCTGACAAATAAATATAAGCACATTTTAGCTCTTCTCTTCTTGCAAAGGAGTTAAAAGGGGAAAAGGGCTTAGGTGAAATTCAGGCAGAATAAACTCACCAGAATGAAAAGCTCACTATTTGTGATGTTGAGAAAGATGCAGTTTGCTCCCAATGCTTTCTTGAACTCTTTATGGACGTTTTCATTGGAGCAGCTGCAGAGAAAGAGAACAGTGCTCAGAGGGCAGAGTGTAGAGTACAGTTGAAGGGGAGAGAGAGAGGGACTGAGAAAAATAAGGACTGCAGTAAAATAGGAAGAGGAAACAGAGGAACTGGGAGCAAAAGGGGCTCTAGAGGGCCTAGGGAACACAGAACACTGAAACTGGGAGCGGGGGCTGGGACAAACAAGGGCAGAGATGAGGACCATAAAGAGGGCCTCTCACTCCCGACATCCCAAACACTCACGCCTCTCTCAGATCCTCAGGAACGGCCATGGTAACCTTGAAGAAGCTGCCTTTGGTTGCAAGGGGATTGGGATTAACTGGCCGAAGCCGTTCCAGGGTGACAATCTCATTGTAAGTGGCATCACAGGCAGCATATTCAATGACATAGAACTGGCAGAAGGAAAGAAAGGAGAAGCTGTGGATGACCTGAGTTTCTATCTCCCACCTTTCTCTGACTAAAATATGTGTTTCAGCAGTTCTCCAAAGGCCTTGACAATCACTCACATCTCCCTTCATCATCCGCACCCGGGCCAGCCACCAGCCACAAGGTTCTTGCTCATTGGCTCGAGAATAAACCTGAAGAGAAGTTGAAAATAAAAGATTATTGAGGACCATCCAAAAACATCAAGAATGGAATGAGCATTAAGACATTTGGGAGGCATCCTAAACTAAGATAAAGGAATCTAGAGGAAGGAGCTGCTAATTAAAATCAGAGTACACTGGATTTTAGATGCTGTTATCATAAATGGAAGAAAAGTGAATCCCCTGAAAACAGGAAGCTCCCTGAGAGCTTGACTGATCACAGCAATGATGGACAGAAAACTGCTGCATTTCACTCTTCCACAGGCTGCCTAGCTGGATGGAGGAAGGACCGTGAACCAACCTGTGAGGAGCCAAGGTACTGGTATCAGGGTAAGGGAGATGCAGAATCCTGGGAAAAGGGACATTTAGAAAAGGCAGACTCCAAGGCCCTTACCTCCACTTCATCCCCTTCTGTGATTTCCTTATTATAGTCAGCTGGAGGTGGTAGCCGGACATCCCCAAAAGGAATTTGTCTCTCACTCTGCCAGCTGCAAGGGAAAACAGTGATATGAAAGCTATTCAGGCTAGTGTGGTTGCCCGTTTCTTCAGGAAGAGGTTACTTCCTCCACTGGGCATTTTCCACCTTCCCTGGTGATTAGAAGCTAAACTCCAGGCCCTGCTCCATAGTGGTGCCTTCCATCTCTTGCTAGAATCTAAATACGGAGTCAAATGACCCCCCACTCTCACCATTTCCTCTCCTGGAATCCATATAAGTTGCCCACCCAAACCCTTGGCTCTCCCCCACCTATTATAAATGCCTCATGGGACTCAGCCACCCCCTCTTCTCCACTCTCCTTCTAGGACCTAGTATGCTGGATTCTCTATTCCCAAGGTCTTACTTGTTTTCAAAGAAGATGGTGACAGAGTCTTCATGGACATCCTTCACAAAGCCCTAGAATGGATTTTAGAAGTAAAAAAAAAAAAAAAAAAAAAAAAAAAAGACAATCAACCACCACCTCAGCCATCAAGGGAACAGACAGTTTTAGAGGGCCTTAAACTAGTTTTTTTGTTTCCATTTCTTCTTTTTTTTTCTGCCCGTGCCTTGTGGCTTGCGGGATCTCAGTTCCCCAAACAGGGACTGAACCCGGGGCCACAGCAGTGAAAGCCATGAGTCCTAACCACTGGGCCACCAGGAAACTCCTTTTTTTTTTCTTTTTTTTTAAACTAGAGTTTTAGATGGGGACACAAGCAATCTAAAAACAGGGCTAGAAAAAGCTGTATTGGTGAAGGAATACGATTGTTGAGGTAGCAAGAAAGGAAACAATATTGGCAGGGAAAAAAATGTTGCAAAATCCAGAAATAAGATGAGACAGAAATTAAATAGATTGGAGAAACATCACCGGCATCAGAACAGCCGGAAAACTAGTGGTCTCCTACGGCTCCCACAGAGGCCTCCCTATCTGTCTGCCTCATGCAGTGCTAAGCAGCTTGCCAGAGTTCAATTAAAATACCAACAACATTCAGCAAAGCTAAGAATATCCCATGAGACAGTGTGAGGTTGTCCTGGAACACCTAGAGGACATCAGGATCTGCCAAGAGAGAAAGGGTCTAGCTCCTAATACAGCAAGAGGCCTGAGCGAACTTGGTGCCTTGATGCCTGGGTCGTAAGAAAATAATCAGAACACTGGAGAAATTCAAAACAAACACAATTTACGGAAGGAAAAATTAGGATTTAAAAGATGTGAGGGAATTCCCTGATGGTCCAATGGTTAGGACTTTCACTGCCGTGGGCCAGGGTTCAACCCCTGGTCAGGAACTACGATCCTGCAATCCTGCAAGCTGAGCGGTGCGGCCCAATAAATAAATAAAAGATGTGAGATTTCTAAATGCTAGACTAGGACACTGCTAAGAATTTGAAAAGAGTAATAAAATTTGTAGAAGACCCCAAACTTGAGATGATGACAAGTGAGAGGAACAGGGATGACTGAATAGCTGGAATCGCTGGTCTACCTCCTATTTTCTCTCTCTCTTTTTTTGGCCAAGGCAGTGAAAGCTCTGAGCCCTAACCACTGGACTGCCAGGGAATTCCCCACCTCCTATTTTCTATGTCTTCATTGAGGAAGCCAAAGCTATGTGTTCAATCCTGTGCTCCCAATTTTCGTACCTTCTCTCCCGTTTTTCACATACTCAAAACTAGGGATTGCTAATTTTGATAAAGTCCAATTTTTCAACTTGTTCTTTTGTATCTGAGCTTTTGGTTTTATATCTAAGAAATCTTTACCTAATGTCCTTGTCTAGAGTTTTATAGTTTTTATTTTACATATAGGTCAATGATCCATTTTGAGTTAAATTCTGTATATGGTGCCAGATACAATCAAACTTCATTTTTAACCTATGAATATGCAGTTCTTTGAGCTCAATGTATTGAAAGACTATCCTTTCTCTACTGAATTGCCTTTTCCCTTCTGTTAAAAATCAGAAAATGGGGCTTCCCTGGTGGCACAGTGGTTGAGAGTCCGCCTGCCGATGCAGGGGACACAGGTTCGTGCCCCGGTCTGGGAAGATCCCACGTGCTGCGGAGCGGCTGGGCCCGTGAGCCATGGCCGCTGAGCCTGCGCGTCCAGAGCCTGTGCTCCGCAACGGGAGAGGCCATAACAGTGAGAGGCCCATGTACCGCAAAAAAAAAAAAAAAAAAAAAAAAAAAAAAAATCAGAAAATGCAAACTAATGTATAATGACAAAAGGCATTGGTGGTTGGTGGAAGACTTTTGGGATTGATAGAAATTGTGGCGATGGTTTATTTTATATATATGTCAAAACTTAACAAATTGTATGCTTTAAATAGGTGTACTTCATTGTATGTCAATTATGCCTCACTAGATTTTTTTTTTTAATTAGGGGTTTCAAAAAGCTAATATAAGAAGAACTATTCCTGAGCTTTGCAGGTAAGAACAAAATATGAGCTTAGAAGAAAAAACACCAAAAATGTACACTTGTGTCACTCCCACCTCAGAGAACTGATCAATCATAAACACTTAATACACTGTTTTTTCCTTAAATCTAAACCTAAAATTTCACTCTTGATACCAGCCATCTTTCTCTTCTTTCGGGAAAGGATCTTGTTATGGAGCCTTACTTCTGCCCAAGGCATTAGTACTCCTGGTACTGCCTAGCCTCTTACTTACCCATGCTTTAGCCTTCTCTGCCATTCCCTTCTTCGGTAATATTTTTTCCACTCTTCATTCAGCTCCATCAATACCCATTCCTACTCTTCTCCACTCACATCTTCTATTTGCCCGAATCCCTCTCTTCCCTTTTGGGTTCTTCCCTTAGCTCCTTTTTTCTTTTTCTTCTTTTTTCCTTAGCTTTTTTTTTTTTTTTTTGCAGTACGCGGGCCTCTCACTGCTGTGGCCTCTCCCGTTGCGGAGCACAGGCTCCGGACGCGCAGGCTCAGCGGCCATGGCTCACGGGCCCAGCCGCTCTGCGGCATGTGGGATCTTCCGGACCGGGGCACGAACCCTTGTCCCCTGCATCGGCAGGCGGACTCTCAACCACTGCGCCACCAGGGAAGCCCTCCTTAGCTCCTTTTTAAGTGTCCTCCTCTTTTTTTCCTTTATAAGGATTTCTCTAAACATTTCATCTAGGCTCTTCAGCTGACTTTATCCAATTCTTTATCCAAAATGTCTATCTCTAAGCTTTAGAAACAGTTTGTCAAGAGAGAGTTAGCTATTTTCAAAACATTTCGGGGATGAGATAAAACATAGTGGAAGAGAATCACTTGCCTGCCTCTTTTGTGAAGAGATCCCCACTCCTAGATACACTCATTCACAAAGGATATGTCTAAAGCTCTAATCCAATTCTCCTCCAACATGTCAGGGTTGGCCCTCAGGCAGAGGTAGCAACATTACCCTGGTTTTTCCAGCTACCATGATCCCAAGGCAGAAATGCAAAGCTCAGAATGCAGTTTTCCCTCACATAACTCAGCAGTTCAACTAAACGCTGTCACTCATTCTTATACTTCTAGGGTCTTTTTCCTTCAAAGATTCTCCAAAACAAGCTTTCTCCTGAACTTCATATTCCAAGTCAGTCTCTGCTCCTTAATTCCACCCACATTACCCCAGTTTTTTTCCTCCAAAAATACCAGTGGTATAAAGTGAGCTCCTAGCTCTGCTCCATCCATGCTCATTGAGATGATAAGCAGAGGAGGGCAAGAGCAGTTGAGTGAATCTCTAGAAGGCTACCTAGATCCAAAGGATAACTCAATTCAATTCAATGGCCAGGGCATTCGGAGCTTTGGTTTATACAGCCTAGGACTGGACAGAGGAAGTGAGAGCCCTAGGTTCCTAAGTACTTCACTTTCCTCAAATTATAAGATACAAAATTAGGTCCCACCTTCAACCTATCTTCTAGTCCTGGGTTCTCAAAATAAAGGAGGGAGTTCTAGAAGAAAATCAGGAAGGGTCTGGATAAAAATCACGTGTTGAAGGTGAGGATGCCATATTCCTTAACAAAGGAATTGGAATTGGGATATCCAGGTAAGGTCTGGAAAGTTGGATGACTGTGCCCTGGAAGGTGAACAGATCTGGGAGAGCACCGCTTAAAGAACAAAACACATTAAGTTCTGACAGAAAAGGAAGAGCTGATGGGATAGCTAAAAGATAACTTAGATCCCAGATCTGACATTTGCAGTTCTATCCTGGAAGAAGATCAACAACACTAGGACCCAATTCTGAGAGGGATGAAAGGAACCTTCCCAAATTTATAGTTCTAGAAGCAATGTAAACACTCCTTGAACCACACTGAAGTTTGCTGAGTCATGAATATTAAATCAGCAGCAAGGACAGATTGGGTAAGTATCTATATGGCACTGAACGTTGAAGGAAGATTAGTCTGAATTTAAGGATTTACTGTTGTTTTCAACTGAGGCATGGGGCAGAAAATGCTAAAGTGGCCAGGACACAAAATCCACATTACCTGGCTTTCAGCTCAAGTCCAAACTCTATTCTCTGATTCAAAGCATCCTAGCCCCAATTCACTCAATCAAGTCTATCACGGCCACAGCCCACAGGAGAAAAGAGAAAGATTCAGAGACACATTTTCTGTTGGACACTTATATGTGGAAAGGGAAACATGTCCCTTCCCAGCAGTCTCACACAGTTAATTTGAACTGGACACCAATCTTTCCCAGCTGTGTCTGACTCCCATGCTTCCTAGAAAAAAGCAAACATCATATCTTGATCTCAGGCTCAGTTTTAAGAATCACTTTTCTTAGGGATGGGAAGGACCCAGTTGAAGGACAAAATACTGTGGGAAATGAGGCTAAAATCTTATGAGGAAGGGTATTTCAACAAAGGTAATGCAAGTTTTGGGGAAAAGGATATAAGAGACAAATGCACTCTATCAGAATCAGAAAGGAATTAAGAGACTTTGCCAAAGAAAACAGAAATGCTATGGAGGCAGGCTAGAAGAAAAAGTCCCATGAGTTAGGAAAGTATGCAGGAAAAAAATGACAGAAGGGATCAGCTGGGAGCTTCCTTCTTCCGTCTCAGCTGGGTAATGGAATAGGTAGTTTCTGGGGATTACACAGAAATATCAGGAAAAAAAGCTAAAGACTTATATTGAGAGGTTAAGTTAAGATAGATGTGGGTACCCACAGGCACTGAAGAATATAAAGAAATCTGGTGAGGGAAGTAAGGCAGAAATGAATAGGCATTTAGAATGGGTCAAAAATGACTACACTGAACTTATCAATCGAAGGTGGGGCAGAAACCTACTCCAAGGGCAAATATGAGACCCTTTCCAGTTATAGCAAGATATGACTTCACAGGGAAGGAGTTCGAGAAAGTCATTTCCAAGGGCACGAAGGTGGAGAGGTCTATTATGGGAGGAAAGGATTGAGGGGAAGTGAAGGAAAGGGGGTTCTTCTCCTCACAAGTAATGTTATGATAAGATAACTCTGCTCTTGCTCCTCAGGGTAAAATGAGAGAAGACAGGAATCAGGAAAGTCTCTGAGACAATTCCAGGCATAAAGTCCAAAGAGGTTCAAAATAACAACAGTCACATAAAGAAAAATTCCTGAGAGACAAGAGGGGTCTCCCTCTGGCTTAACCTAAATGGGAAAAAAATGTCCTAAAAAATATGATTCAGAACAGATTTAAAAGGTGGTAATAAAAGGAGTTCTAAAAAACCCAATCCTGGACAACGGGGGAGCTGAAGTAAACAAGGATCTTTTAAAGATAGTCTCCTTCTCCTTTAAAAAAAAAGGCTAGTGGATTCCCAAACTGGGCGAGTTGGCCAAAAGTCTTCTAGAAGTGGAAATCCTTAAGAAGATAAACAGAGGAAATCCTTGTGAGACCCCCTTTTAGAGATCAGGGATATGAAGCTTACACTCCTCAAGATGAAGAAACTGTACGAATGATCTAAATGTATGAGGTCAAAGTGAGATGACAAATACAAAACCATCCCTGGGTAGAACAGTAAACCAGCTCGTCTTGGAATAAAGGGGTGGGGCGAGAGACTTGAGAAAAGATGCCACCTTATGGCTATGAGGCAACTAGACTGGTACAGCCCAGAGTTCCTGAGGTCAAAGATACTAAATGTCATAAACAGATTCTGACCGTTTCTCCTTGGGGTGGGAACAGAAATATAAGATGAAAGTGGGGTGAGTCTTCCAGAGCCAGTAAGCAGAGGCCTCTCCGAGGAAGATGAAAAGATCTAATATGGGACGGCCTTCCCAAGGGGGTACTAGGGGAGAATAAAGAGAATTCTCCATGTGCTTGGACTGTGGGGAAGACGTGATTCAGATCCAAGGTAGGTCTTCTACTAGAGACAGGAAAAGTCAACGAGACGCTGGGTAAATGGGGTCTCTTCTGGGGGGTTGGGGGGGGGAAGCTAAACCAAGTACAATAATGCCCTGATGCTCAATCCCGGAGATGCGGGTAAAAGCAGGTGTAATACAGGGACCAAACGTAAGAGGAAGGGGTTAACTTCTAGAGGTCTTCCCCCAGGAGGGCCGCGGGTGGGAGCGTGGGTCTAAGGTTCTAAGGGTCAGGGCTTAGCTCCAGAATGTCGATCCCGCCCCACTCTTCCCTGCTCTGGCTAGAGGGAGGGGGCTGAAGACCGCGTCCCCGGCCGGCGCGCCGCCTCACCTTGTAGAAGGCCCCGTTGGAGCCGCGCACCTCGACCGGCAGTCCCGGCTCCACATCCCCCCCAGAGGCCAGGCCGCCCATGGCGCCGCCACCGCCTCCGACTCCCCCGGCGGCGGCTGCAGCAGCGCTCTGAGTACGGGCCGGGCCAGGTCCCCGGCGTCTCCCCGGAGGAGGAGCCGGAGGGGGAGCCGCGGGGGGCGGGAGCCGGGCCGGCCCCACGGCGGCCCTGCCACAGCCAACGAGCAGGGGGCCGGGGCCGGGCCGCTCCCCGTCCGCCGCCGCCGCCTTGGTCTCCGCCACCGTGAGGGAAACGGCCGCCGCCGCCGCTGCCTTCGTCACCTCAGCTTCCGCCCGCCGCTGCCCCCGCTGCTGCCTCAGTCCCGGGACCCGCTGCTGCCGCTGCCGCTCCACGGCCTCCACCTCCCCCTGCCGCCGCCGCCTACTGCGCAGGCGCACCGGGCACCCGCCCGCCGCGCGCGGGCCCCGAGGGCCAAGGCGCAGGCGTCAAGGCTGGCGACCCAGCTCGCGCTGGCCAGCGCATCAGGGCTTCCACACTCCTCTTCACTCTCTCACGCCCCCTCCTGGTCGCTTACTTGCGCTTGCGCAGAACCAGACTGGTTTCCTTTCCTCGCCACTCCATCTCTCCACGGCCCCTGTCTCTTCCTTTTCCCACCCCACAACACTGAGAGCTAACCAATCATGGGGAGGGAGGGACGGAGCTCACTCAATCGGATTGGACTTCTGATGCTCCTGGTCAGACCACACCCACTTCACCACGGTGAGCTCCACCAGGCTTGTACAAGTTAGGGATGGGCATGCGCCTGAATGATTGCTTGGTCACTTTCCCCACCTTTGTCTTTCTTGGTGCGCACGCTCCGAAGGAAAAAAAAAAAAAAAAAAAAAAAAAAAAAAGGGCCTGGTGCGCATGCGCCGGGCTTTACAGTCCACAAGGCGGACTGGACTCTTTTGAGCCTCTGTATCTCTGCACGATGCGGTTTAAGAGTCACGTTCTTGCCTTGAGAAGATTCTGATCATGCATACAAAGAAAGGTTAAAGAAAGATTTCAAGGCAGTACCGAAAGGCAAATGCAACTTAGCACAAGATTTAATATCTAAATGCGGAGAAAATTCAAAAGAGGAAAAATTGTTACGGAGAAAGGATAGTAGAGGGGAAACTTAGGATTCGTAAACTAAGATAAGTAAGAAATTTCGGTGGAAGTGAATAAAATAGCCAAGAAATTAGGATCATGTGTTGTGCAGTAATCATTTAGCAAATATTTATTTAGCCCTCACTGTGTTCCATACACTGTGGTAGGTGGTAAGGATACAAAGACAAGATGTGGTCCCCAAAACAAGGATTTTATAATATATTGGGGAAGGAGCAGACAAACACATTTAAGCAAGTAAGTGCATGGAGTTCATTTGAACACGGGATAAAGATAAGGACTAAGTTTTGAGGGAATCCCAAGGAGACAAACAATGGTCGGTTGTTCTTCAGAGTGATAGGGAAAGACTACTGCAGGGGAGGTGATGCAAATTGAGATTTGAGGGATAAATAGGCATTTGCTAGAGGAAAAGTGCAGTAAGAGTATTCTTGAGAGAACAAGGACTACGGTGCAGAGGAGCAGAAAGAACATGTCCTTTGGGGAACCACAACTAGTTCGAATAAGCGTTTGGCTTGAAGTAGGGAAGCTAGACTGTGAAGGACTTGTAAATCAGGTTAAGGAAAATGGTCTTCACTTTATCAATACTGGAGAGCCACTGAAAGATTTAAAGCAGTAGTATAATGTAATAAGATTTATGTTTTACAACTGTGGGGAATAGATTAAAGAGAAAGGGCATTCCAGAAGGCAGTGAGAGCTGTGAGGAGCTGTTGCAGGTGAGAAAGATGCTAAGGACCGCCTTGGATTAGGGCTGTGGGCAACAGAGGTACAAGCTGATTTGAGCCTGTTAAATTTGCAATAGAATCAACAAGAACTGGTGATAAGGATGGGGTGGGGTCAGTGAAGAAGTGGGAGGAACACAGATTTCTACCTTGGACTGCTGAGTGCATGGTAATGCCAGTCATGGAAGAGAGAACATACGAGAGAGAAAAAGCTTTGGAGGAGAAGTTGATGAGTTCAATGAGTTTGATTTTGCAAAATCATTTGCTCTTTGAGTTTGAGGGTCCACCATCCAGGTGGTCGTGTTCCCTTGTCTTCAACAAACTTCTCTTTCAGGTCCCAATTTAAATATTTCATTAGCCTTCCATTATGCCCACACTAGTTTAGGTCCCCTGCCGCACACTGCCAAAGCATCCTATACTCCTTTGTGGCACACATCATGGTTGTCATTTTAATCATTTATCCAGCATCTGTCTTCTGCCATCACACTATAAGTAAGCCCTATGAGATCAGAGACTGGGTTCCAGGTCTGTTTGTCCCCAGCATTGTATAACCAGTACTTAGCACAGTTCCTGGCGCGGCAAATATTAACTGAAGGAACCAATGTCCTGTAGGTCAATGGACACACCAGTGTGTGGCCCAGGAGATGTCTGGGCTAGAGAGGTGAATGTGAGAATTATCAGCGTATTAGACATAGTTAAAGCTATAAGAGAAAATTAGATGTCTAAAGAAAAGCGACTTAGAGATGGTTTGGGTCCATGATAAAACTCTCAACTACAACAGTATTTAAAGGGCTGGCAGGGAATTCCCTGGTGGTCCAGTGGTTAGAACTCCATGCTTCCACTGCAGGGTACCGGTTGGATCCCTGGTTGGGGAACTAAGATCCCACATGCTGTGCAGCGTGTCCAAAAATTAAACAAAGAAACAAATAAATAAATAAAGGGCTGGCAGAAGAAGAGGTGCCTTCAAGAGTGCCTGAGAAGGAACATCAGTAACGAGGGTAGCAGAAATAATAAAAGGGACTAGACTATCAGCAGAGATTCTGATAAGGAGTAGGGAGGGAGAATTAGAGAAATTCAGTGGGACAGATTATCAGGAGTGCTGGCTGTCAGACTAAAAAGTTTGGGTTTGGACCCTTAAGCAACAGGAGTGGCTGAATTTTGTCTTGGAAATGGCACCGTCATCAATTTCCAAGCCTCTGGCAGCAACAGTCCTCTCAGATTTGACTTTTGCACTTTTTCATCTGCTCTAGTCATTGTTCATTCAGGCCAAGGATGAGAGTGGGAAAAGGGGGAACAGCATTTCAGATGGGGAAATGGCATGAACAGAAGGCCCAGAGGGGAGACTACAGTGCATTTGAGGTACTAGAAAGAGTCTAACATGGTCAGAACTGACTTGCTGGGGAAAAAAGTCTAGAATAATGTTTCAGATAATGGAGGTTTGGGCCAGAGCCTGGAGGGATTCGCCAGAAGTTTGGACTTTGTGCTGAGAGTAGTGGGAGCTGTGACTGGATTTTCAGCCAACTTGCCTTTAGGTGAAATTGCCTGTAGGCGTAATTACTCTAGCTGGACTATACAGAATGTGTCAACAGAATGTCCCAGCTTGCCTTAGGACTTTTTTTTTTTTTTGGCCGCACCGCCTGGCATGTGGGATTTTAGTTCCTGGACCAGGGATCGAACCCATGCATCGTGCAGTGGAAGCACGGAGTCTTAACCACTGGACCGCCAGGATAGTCCTGCCTTAGGACTTCTAAATACACAGAGAGATTGAGAGAGGAAGTTAGAAAGATGGATAGATTGATAGATGGATGGCTACATAGATACTGAAAATGGGGATTAAATGAAAGTTTACAGATTAAATGTTGAGACTTGCCCCAGACTCCCTCTTCACCCAGCTCTGAGATTACCTACAACCAGGCTTACACCTTCCAGGCAGGAGTTTGGAAGCATCTTCTCTGGAAAATCTAACCAGACAAGGAAAAAGACCTAATGGTACTGACATCAGGGGTTCCTCAAGGAAATGGCCTCATGGCTCACCCCATAGTAAAGTTCACGGTCCACATGCCTCCCTACATCCCATACAGACACACTCACAGTTTCCAATCAGTACCTTAGTGTCCCGATCTTAAATATGAGCAGACAACTGAGGATTACCAGACATTTGAGGAAAGCCTTTAAAATGAAAGACGGAGGCCAAAACAGAGAAAGAAAGAAAAGTTTAGAAGAAATACAGACTACACAAGGAGAAAAACATTTTTTTAAAAAACCTACGATGAATATTCTCAGATAAGAAACGAACATATATCCATGAAACAAAAACAGAATGTTTTTTAAATGCAGTGAATAAAAGAGAGCTCTTAGAAATTAGAAACATGAGAGCAAAAATAAAAATTCAGTAGAAGGAGGTATGTAACGTACAACATGATAAATATAATTAACATTGCTGTACGTTATATATGAAAGTTGTTAAGTTCTCATCACAAAAATTTTTTATTTCTTTAATTTTGTAGCTATATGAGATGATAGATGTTCACTAAACTTATTGTGATAATCACTTCATTATGTATGTAAATCAAATCATTATGCTGCACACCTTAAACGTATACAGTGCTGTTATGTCAATTATATCTCAATAAAACTGGAAGAAAAATAAATAAAATCAATTAGGGGATTTAAAAAATGTCAGTAGAAGGGTTGGAAAATAGAAATTAAAGAAATCTCCCAGAAAGTAGAGCCAGAATATGAAGGAGATGGGGAAAAAGGAAAGAAAAAAACATTTTTTTATAATTATAGGATTAGTCCATGGGATTCAACATCTGAATAACAACAAAAGTTCCAGAAAGAGATCACAGAGATAATGGAGGGAGAAAATCATCCAAAAAATAATAATAAAAATTTTAAATGTTTCCATAACTGAAGAACATGAGTTTCCAGATTGCAAGGACCCACTGAGAAAACACTAAGACATTTCCATGGAAGATTTCAGAATGCTAGGATGAAGAGACGATCCTAAAAGCTGTGGTTGGGGAAAGAGGGAAGGAAAATAAAAATAAGTTTCTTACATAGGATTCAGAATAAGAAAAATTTCAGGTTTCTGAACAGCTATGCAGCAAACTTTCAGTTTCTGAAGCTTGAAGACAATGGAGAAATGCCTTCAAAATTCTTAGGGTAAATTATTTCCAATCTAATATTTGTTTTTTTTTTTTTTTTGTTTTGGTTTTTTTTTTGTGGTACGCGGGCCTCTCACTGTTGTGGCCTCTCCCTTTGCGGAGCACAGGCTCCAGACGCGCAGGCTCAGCGGCCATGGCTCACGGGCCTAGCCACTCCGCGGCATATGGGATCTTCCCAGACCGGGGCGCGATTTTTGTTTTTTTTTTTTTTGTGGTACGCGGGCCTCTCACTGTTGTGGCCTCTCCCTTTGCGGAGCACAGGCTCCAGACGCGCAGGCTCAGCGGCCATGGCTCACGGGCCTAGCCACTCCGCGGCATATGGGATCTTCCCAGACCGGGGCGCGAACCCGGTTCCCCTGCATCGGCAGGCGGACGCGCAACCACTGCGCCACCAGGGAAGCCCTCCAATCTAATATTTGATACCCATCCACACTGTCAATTAAGTACAAGAGTAGAACAGACATTTTCAGACTTGTAAGGTTCCAACAAATTTACCTCCCAGGCATCCTTTCTCAAGAAGTTCCATCAAAATAAACCGAGAAAGGTGAGTACATAGGTTCTGGGAAACAGGCTGTCAAGAGAGGGGCAAAGGTCCCTAAGATGGATGTGAAAGGGGACTCCAACAGTGCAGCCTAAAGATCAGACTGTGTGCTGGAGCAGGTCTAAGGGCTCCGTGAGAAAGTTCTTCAAAATGAAATAGATCAAATTCCTTACGTGTTTGTATATTCTTAAGAAGAGATTAACATAACTAAGGGAGAATTGGGGGATAAATTAGAGTACACAGAAAACTAAGCAAACGAATAAAGGAGACAAGGCAAGTATTAATTTCAGGGAAAACAAAAATGATGTAAGAAAGAAAAACACCTATAATAATCCACATGGCTCAACTGTGAAGAGCATTTGCATAATCATAACATGTAAACACGAAACACAGATCCATCCAGAGTTATGATATAATATCGGAAGGATGGGAGGATGGGAAGTAGGGATGGGGTGAAAGAGGGGTTGGAAAAGAGGGTTAGCAATGGGAGGTCAGTACTAGTGCTCGAAACAGAAACATCAAGAAGTAGCAATATCTGGACTTCCCTGGTGGCGCAGTGGTTAAGTATCCGCCTGCCAATGCTAGGGGACACGGGTTCGAACCCTGGTCCGGGAAGATCCCACATCCTCGGAGCAACTAAGCCCGTGTGCCACAACTACTGAAGCCCACGCGCCTAGAGCCTGTGCTCCGCAAGGAGAGGCCACTGCGATGAGAAGCCTGCGCACCGCAACGAAGAGTAGCTCCCACTCGCCGCAACTAGAGAAAGCCCGTTTGCAGCAACGAAGATGCAATGCGGCCACACACACACACAAAAGTAGCAATATCTGTATGCCATTTTGAATTTGAAATATGAAGGTGAATACAAAACCCCCCCATAACAATACAATTTAAAAACTCAATTGAAAGTGATTGAAGAGTTAGGGGAATTGGGAGACTACTGTTTTCTTATATAGGTCTTGTAGAGATATTTGACACTTTAAACAGTATACTGTATATCTATGATTAAAAGAAAATAACCCCATGGAAGGGGGGTAGTTACAGAAGGAGGCTGGGAGATCAGTTAGGAGGTTATAGTAATTTTCAAAGAGAGGTGATAGTGGGGTTAGGGATGTGGACAGATTTGAGAGATATTTTAAGTTTTCTCTATTCTTTCTTTAAAAATCCCTCCCCTTAAATGCCCTCCCCTCTGTTCTCCCTGGAATGGCCAGAACCCAGGTGATTTTCACTCCATACTAGTCAGCCCCAGCACTTAATAGAATCACCCTACAGGAGGTTAATGAAGTGATGAGTGGGTGGGAGACCATGGGGTGGCTGCAGAATGGATTGATGCCTGGGTGCAAAGACACCCTATGAAAACTGGTAAGATCTGGGTCAGGGTGAGCGAATAACAGAAAAACAAGTGTAAACTCCGAAAAGCAAAGACAAAACAGGATGGGGGCAAGATACATCTTGGAAATATTAAGTTTCCTAGTTCATACTCTTTTTTTTTTAATTAATTAATTAATTTATTTATTTATTTTGGGCTGTGTTGGGTCTTTGTTTCTGTGCGAGGGCTTTCTCCAGTGCGCGGGCCTCTCACTGTCGCGGCCTCTCGCATTGGGGAGCACAGGCTCCAGACGCGAAGGCTCGGTAGTTGTGGCTCACGGGCCTAGCCGCTCCGCGGCATGTGGGATCTTCCCAGACCAGGGCTCGAACCCGTGTCCCCTGTATTGGCAGGCGGATTCCTAACCACTGCGCCACCAGGGAAGCCCCCTAGTTCGTACTCTTTTCTTCTGCATTAGCATTTAAAGTTTTATTTATTCATTTTTCTGAAGTACTACATGGGTGAGGCACAAAATTCAGAAGATCCAAAGTGGTATGGGGAAGAGTCCCCTTCCTTCTGTTACCTGGACACCCAGTTCCTCTCCCTGGAAGCAACCACTCTCTGCTTGTTTGTGTGTCCTTCCAGAAATAATTCATTGAGTTAAGTTTAAAAAGTGCCATCAAAAGATAACTTGTTCATGTTTAAAAGATATTCATCCCCGCCAGATTAGATGAGCCAAGGGCATGAAACTGGATTCTTCTGGCTCCCATCTGTGGAAGGGGCTGACAAACTTCATTATTTCTCAATCAAGTTTGTCCTAAAGGCCCATCTGTTGTAAACTCATTTTAAGGGCCCCAAATTGGCACCACCCTGGAAGTATTTGGGCCATTGAAGTGTTGTTTGGCTGAATTGTATTTTTTTTTTGAATTTTAAGAAGGATCTTCAACTCTCTAGACTCCATTGATCCTGTTTTTTACAATTTACACATTTATGTTACCTGCTTGTCCACTTTCAGTGTCTAAATTATGACCATTTAACCAATGGTTCCTCCACAAAAGGAATAATCTGTCACCACTGAAAGTGATGATGTGTTTAATAACTTAGGAAGATGTTTCTGATTTACTGTTAAATGAAAAAACAGGTTGCAAAAGAGTTGATCCCATAAATCCCCACATACTTAACTAATTATATGTATATATGTACATTGAAAAAATCTAAAGAATCAATACCAAAGGGTGAAGAGTAGAGATGTAAGTAAGACTATGGATTTTATTTTTATATGTCCCTTCAAACTTCTCTACAACAAACCTGCATTACTTGTATAATAAAATATTATGAAAGTAGGAAATGAACCTGTTGCCCTTCTTGTCTCCATGGGTCCTAAAGGTTTGTTTTGGTCCTGCTGAATGAAAATAAAGGCTTTGTGACTTTTGAAAAAGAAAAAGCACTCGCTAGCTGAGCGGATTTTTTAAAAAGTTGGGGCCAGTGGTCCTTCCCAGTGTCCCTAAAATGCCGCCACCAGGTGGCAGCCTGCTCCATCTGTTGAGTCGGTGGGCCTGCCTCAGTCTCGGATTCCACACAGCCCAGTCTAGACACTGGAGGCCTTTATCTGGGTCCCAAACCTGATCAACAAGCCTAATTGATATATATGCTAGAGGCCAGCCAGAGCCAATACTCTGGTCCATTGTGGGTGAAAGTCATCTTAGGCCCACTTTTATCCCCAGGAGCAACATCTACTGACCAGAAAACAGTGAGGAAGGGTCATAATAGCTGAAGCTTGTCACATCCTCAATTCCTCCACCCAACACCACATCAACACATGGGAATTCTCATTTATTTTTCACCCTTAACAAGCGGGTGGGAAGGCTTGCCTCTTCCTCACCTCTGTTCTTTCCATCTGGGAATATTCACTTCCAACCCTCCTTCCCTTCCTTCAGGGAGGCCTTGGTCAGTGGAGACAGTCTCTGAGGACTGCTTGAGCTGGTGGGGATGAAGAAGTTGAAATAGAGATCCCCAAGGGATGGCGTCACTTTCCTGCCAACTCCCTCATCGCCTCTCCTTCAAAGCGAAAGCAATGCCAACCTTCAGCTTCCGTCAGATCTTGGGCTCCTAGGGCCTTATACAAGTCCATAGCCCCCTTGTTCCAGTCTAGGACTGCCAGGCGGAACTGGGAGCAGCCCTTATCCAGGGCCACCTGTGGGAGAAGACACCACTCACTTTCCTGGGTCAAAAAGGAAAAGACTTTCTTGCCCTCCATTCAACCCAGGTGCCTCCCATACAGCTTTGCTTTGCCAGGGCCCAGCTTGTAGCCCCATCCCTCTGCTCACCTCAGCCACTTTTTTGATTATTTTGGAGCCAATCCCCTGACCTGATGTGGGGAGAAAAAGGCAAAAAGAGGGATTGTCTGAGTTGAAGGGTATCAGAAAAGACCATAGGCTAGGATTAAGAGGCAAGGGATGGTGGTCCAGTCTATGGGTTGCTTTTCTCCCATCCCGGCCTCTGCCCAGTACCCCGATACTCTGGCTTCACGTAGATGTCTTCCAGATAAATGTTTCGTCCCTTCCATGTGCTGTAGATGAAGTAGTATAGCCCATAGCCCACCACACAGGGCCCTGAGAGAGAAAAAAAGAAGGGTCAGGCCGCTGGGCACCTGGGGGAGGGACCTTTGAGGCTGACTGGAGAGGGCACCTTTGAGATAAGGGTGCTCTTACCCTGTGGCTCCCCGGGGGCAGGAAGAATCTCTGCTACCAAACAGTGATAGAAAGGATTCTCTCCAAAGCCATCTGCGCTCAGGGCTGCAGAGATCGGAGTTGTGACAAAGAGATAAAGAAGGCCTGGGTGTGTGCCCAGTCTGGAGTTACTGCCTGGGGAACCCATCCGTCACTTCCACCCCGGCCTCCGTCAGGACTCAGGTGTTGGGCCCGTACCTTCTTCACTGATCTTCACCTGGTCTGAGAGTTTCTCATACTCAGCGAGTTCCTACAGCGTGCGGACAGAGGCTAGATTAAGGCAGAAGGGCCTCACTGCTGCCTGAGCAGGAGCCCTGGGCGCGCTCCTCCCGCGGCTCCCACCTCCTCCTTCCCGTCCCCACTCCAGCAGCGCCGCTCTGACCCCCTCTGGGACCCCGGTTTCCGGCCCGCAGCCCTCACCCGAATCAGCCTCAGGATATTTCCACAGTCTCCCTCCTTGGCTTCTCGGATCAGCACGGAAGCCATCCCGATCTCCACCGTCTGCGACCGAAGTCCAGGATCCCCACTTCCGTTCTGCAGGACCGGGCGAAGAGCAACGGGGACCCTTTAAGGGGCCTCCAAATTCGGATCCCGGAAAGCCGGGGGAGTGGTGGGGAGAGAGGTGGCGGGGGCGCCGCGGGCTGGGAAGCAGAAGCCCGGTTCCGGCTGCCGCGGGGCGGAGAGAGTGGTGGGACTACCGGTCCTCACGGCCTGGTAGTCCCTAATTTCGGGCCCCGCCAGCGCGCACCTGCCAGCCAATCAGCTTGCAGAGCAGGCATGTCCCCGCCCCCCGCGCCCCCGCTCCCCCAAGCTCTGCCCCTATGGCCGGGTCTCTTGACCGCACTCCCCGCAGGGGTCAAGGCTGGACTGCCGAGGCTTCCTAGTTGTTGTTATCTGGGTGTTCCAGCCTCCGTTGGAGAAACCCCACGGCTCAAAAGATACCTCCTTCTTTAACTGAAGTGTGCAGTGATTACCTGCTCTACCCTTCACCCCAACTCACCCATTCCAGCCCATCCAGACTCGGGGTGAGCCCCAAGACCTCCAGCTCTTGCCTACTGGCTCAAAGTGTTACTCCTCTTGGGGGCATTTGGGGTGATGAATTTCTACTGGTAAATGGTTAGGCCTTGTAGTAGACGGCTAAGAGAAGATAATGGGGGGGAGGGACCAGGACTCTTAGTATCCACTGAATCACACTCAGAGACAATACCTCCTTATGCAGCAAGCCTCAGAGGCCTGGGAAAATACTAAGGGAGGAGCTCAGAGCAGATACCAGGCACTGTGCCTGTATCATCCCGATTCATCCTCCTTCACAGTAACTCTGGAAAGTATTTTTCACATTTTGCAGACAAGGACACTAAAGCACACAGGTGAGGTGACTTGCCCACAGTCACCCAGCTAGTATTTGGGATTCCATGTCTCAGCTCTAGGCCTTATGGAGGATGCTACTTGGGGATCCGGGCATGACTGTTTCTAGATCTCATGTTTGTCCTCAAGGCAGCCTCCGCAGGTAGGCAGAAGGCTTGGAGGACCCAGGTCAGGCTCTAGAAGGAGAGGGGAAGTGAGGTGTCCTCTCCCAGCTCAGAAACTTTCTCAGCAGTGGGGGAGGGTAGTGGAGGAACTCTGTCCCTCACTCCATTTGTCCTCAGAGGGGCCATAGGGTCAGTGGCCCTGTCTCCTGCCCCCCTTCTTCCCCCGGGGCAACCTTTAACCCTCCACCAACCATGTGTGACACTGCCTGCCCCCACGCATTCCCCTCAGAGTTGTCTGAGGCGCAGAGAGGACCACGGCTGATTATGGAGAGCGGAGGTCCGCCGGCCACATGGCATAGGCTGCTGCTGCTGTCGCCTCCCAGCCATGAAGGACGGGCCATGGGACATACTCTCCCCAGACAGGTGCAGGAGCAGGACAGGGCGCTAAGCCCTGTGTGTGTTTAAGTGAGCTGCACTTTAGCTCTGCTCTCTTCCTTTCTTTCCTCCTCTGGCCTTGTAGCAGTGCTTCTCCCTCCTGTCTGTCTCTGGCATGTCTTATTGCAGCTTGTTTATTTTTCTCTCTGGCAGAGGACTCAGGACCGGCCTGCTCTGCACCTCAGCAATGGCCCTGGACAAGAACCTGTAACCATCATGACCTTTAACCTCACCAAGATCATAAAGTATGGGGTGGGTTGACCTAATTCGTTGACCTAGTCCCCTGACCTCACCCCCTCTCCATCAGCTCCTCTCTCTCTCTCTTTTTTTTTTTGCTTTATTTAATTGAAGTATAGTTGATTTACAATGTTGTGTTAGTTTCTGGAGTACAGAAATAATGATTGAATTATATATATATATATATATGTATTTATGATACATGTTATATACATATATTCTTTTTCAGGTTCTTTTGCATTATGGTTTATTACAAGATATTGAATATAGTTTCCTGTGCTATACAGTAGGACCGTGTTGCTTATCTTTTTTTTTTTCCAAAAATATTCTTTATTGAGGTCATTGCTCCTAAAACAGAAGCAAAAAGCAGAGATCAAACTTGGTAGTAAGATGTGATTTAAAAAAAAAGATGATAAAATATAAGCTGGCACATTTCAAGGAATAAGCAACAGAAGTTGCTTATCTATTTTATATATAGTAGTTTGTATCTGTTAATCCAAACTCCCAATGTATCCCTCCCCACCTTCCCCTTTGGTAGCCATGAGTTTGTTTTTTATGTCTGTGAGTCTGTTTCTGTTTTGCAAATAAGTTCATTTGTATCAGTTTTTAAATTCCACTTGTAAGTGATAGCGTATGGTATTTTGTCTTTGTCTGATTTACTTCACTTAGTATGATAATCTCTAGGTCCATCCATGTTGCTGCAAATGGCCTTGTTTCATTCTTAAATATTTATTTATTTATTTGGCTGTGCGGGGTCTTATTTGCAGCATGTGGGATCTTCATTGCGGCATTCAGGATCTTTAGTTGCCGCATGTGGGATCTAGTTACCTGACCAGGGATCGAACCCAGGCCCCCTGCACTGGGAGCTCGGAGTCTTAACCACTGGACCACCAAGGAAGTCCTTGTTTCATTCTTTTGCATGGTGGAGTAATATTCCATTGCATATATGTGCCACATCTTCTTTATCTATTCATCTATCGATGGACCTTTAGGTTGCTTCCATGTCTTAGCTATTATAAACAGTGCACCAGCCCCTCTCTTTTCCCTGTCTCCCTGTCCTTCTCTCTCCCTGAACTCCACTTCCCTCAACCTCACATCTATGCTCAAAGAGCACACCCCATACAGTCTTTCCTTCTGCCTCCTTCCAGAACCTCCTCCTCCTTTGAGTTTCGGACCTGGGATCCAGAGGGAGTGATTTTTTATGGTGATACCACCCCAGAGGATGACTGGTTTGTGCTGGGACTTCAGGATGGCAGGCCTGAGATCCAGCTTTATAATCACTGGGCCCACCTTACAGTGGGTGCTGGACCCCGGCTGGACGATGGGAGGTGGCACCAGGTAAGCCAGATCTGGTCCTGAGGGAGGGGTGTCTTGAGCTGGTGTGAGGAAGGGAATGGAACCAAGTTACTGGGCATCCCTTTACCATTGTCATCTCATTGAATCCACACAAAAGCCCCAAGAAATTGCATTTTTTTTTTTTTTGCCACACCGCTTGGCATGCAGGATCTTAGTTCCCTGACCAGGGATCAAACCCGTGCCCCCCACAGTGGAAGCGCAGTCTTTTTTTTTTTTTTTAATATAATCTTATTTATTTTTTTGGCTGCATTGGGTCTTTGTTGCGGAGCACGGGATCTAGGCGTGCGGGCTTCAGTAGTTGTGGCACGCGGGCTCAGTAGCTGTGGCTCATGGGCTCTAGAGCGCAGGCTCAGTAGTTGTGGCTCACGGGCTCTAGAGCGCAGGCTCAGTAGTTGTGGCTCACGGGCTTAGTTTCTCTGAGAGGTGTGGGATCTTCCCAGACCAGGGATCGAACCCGTGTCCCCTGCATTGGCAGGTGGATTCTGAACCACTGCACCACCAGGAAAGTCCCGGAATCGCAGAGTCTTAACCACTAGACCACCAGGGAAGTCCCAGAAGTTGCTATTCTTGTCCCCATTTTTTCAGAAGGGAGTTCTGAGGCTTAGTTAGTATGTAAGTGACAAGTCCAGAGTGAGCTGGGGATGCCAGCTGACTCTTCAAGTACATGTTCTTTCTGCCATACTAGACTGCGTCTGTAGGTTCAAGTCTTTTTTCGTAGATGGTTGTTCAGCAGTTAGTTGTGATTTTGGTGTCTTCGTGAGAGGAGGTGAGCTCAAGTCCTTCTACTCCGCCATCTTCAGTATGGCATTTTCTAGACTGCCTCTGAAGAAAGTGGTGGAGGCAGCCCCCAGGAACCTCTGATTCTTCTTCTCTTTTTCTTCTTGCAGATGGAAGTGAAGATCGATGCGGATTCTGTGATGCTGGGGCTGGATGGGGAGGAGGTGCTGCATCTGAGACAGATCTCTGGGCCACTGGCGAACAAACCCCAGCCCATCACGAGGATTGCTCTGGGGGGGCTGCTCTTTCCTGCCTCCAAACTCCAGTTGCCAGTAACTGCGTCACAGGGGCAGGGACCATGACCAAAGCTCGTAAAGCATTGCTGGCTGGGTGGCCGTGGGGGTCTAAGTCCACACTTCAAGGAGGGGGGATGGGGTGAGAGCTGCATGGGGGAGGCCAAATGCTTGCGTCTTGGAGGGGAATAAACAGGGTGGGAGTCTGGGACTGGGGCTCAGATATCCTGATTCTAGCATCCCCTGCATCTTCCCTTCCCCCCACGGGCTCCAGCTGGTCCCTGCCCTGGATGGCTGCCTGCGCCGGGATGACTGGCTGGACCAGCAGGCCCAGACCTCAGCATCTGTCCCCACTAGTCTCAGAAGCTGTGCTGTAGAGTGTCAACCTGGGATATTCTTCCCGCCAGGGACTGGTGCAGAACTCAGTCTCCGAGGTAAAGGTTATTTTCCCCTCCATGACCAGCTCTGTGTCCATTTCCCTCCAGCACTAGCCCCTTCCCTCCATGAATCCCCAGCCTTCAGACCTCAGGAGGATCATTTCTCCCCCCAGACATTCCCCGGCCTCATGCAGAGCCCTGGGCCTTCTCCTTGGACCTGGGACTCCAGCTAGCAGCAGGCTCAGGCCACCTCCTTGCCCTTGGGACCCCAGAAAACCCTTTCTGGCTCAGCCTTCACCTCCAAGATCAAGTAAGAGGGGGATGCTGCCTGTATTCAGTGGAGCCTGGGAGCAGTGGGAGAAAAGGGGACTCTAAAATATCAATATTACGAAAAAATAAAGAAATAAAAATAAAATGTCAATATTATGATGGTTTAAGGGTTGGGGTGGGCGTGCAGAGACACATATTAAAGCTGCCCACAGCAAACAGTGACTTTTAGTTAGATTATGTATTTACTTGAGGAAGGTGTGGTTTTATAGAAGGCCAAGCCAGGAGAGTTAAGGCAGGATGGAGGTGGTGGGAATGGCCAGTAGATAGACTGCATGGCTAGGAGACGGAATTAAGGCAGCCAGGGGTGGGGCCACACGGAGCAGATGCAGTTCATTCTTTCCTCCCCCACTTATGTCCCTTCCCACACACTCTGCAGAAAGGGGTGCTGTCATCTGTGTCAGGGCCAGGGCTGGATCTGCCCCCTCATCTTGGGGATCACTCTTCAGCTGAAGCTGACTGTGTCCAGGGTGGTTTTGGGCCAGGGGACAAAGAAGGAGATCTTTGCTCTGCCTCCCATGGGCCCCGGCTCCCTCCTCAACCTCTGGGCCCAGACACAGGGACGTCTCTTCCTGGGGGCTTTGCCAGGTAAGAAAGTGATGTTGAAGTTTCTCAGCACACCATGGGAAACAGCTAAGGGGAGGGGAAGAGGTGGGAAAGGACGCATTTTTAGGGGAAGGAAATCTCTGCGAGGGAAGAGGAGAAGGCCACAAGAAGAGAGAGGATAAGGGGACAGTGGGAGGAAGTGCTTTAAAAAATTTAGGTTAGAGGACTGGAAAAGTGGGGAGGAGCTTCTGGACCCCGGCCACCCTAATGCCTCCTCCATACTACCTCCCTCTAGGAGAGGCCTCTTTTGCATCCTTTTGCTTGGATGGCCTTTGGGCACAAGGCCAGAGACTGGACATGGACCAGGCCCTGAGAAGAAGCCAGGACATCTGGACTCACAGCTGCCCCCAGAGCCCAGGCAATGGCACTGACACTACCCTTTAAATCCCCACCTAAGAACCTCCTTTGAATGTCACTCATTCATTTATTTAACAGATATTTACTGTGCATCTGCAATGTACCAGGCACTATGCTGAGCATCGGGTTGCAGTGATGAGCAAAACTAACCCTGCTTCGGGACTTCCCTAGTGCCAGTGGTTAAGACGCCGAGCTCCCAATGCAGGGGGCCTGGATTCGATGCCTGGTCGGGGAACTGAGATCCTGCCTGCTGCACATTGCGGCCAAGCAAAACAAAACAAAAAACTAACCCTGCTTCCTGCCCTCTCGGTGCTTGTGGTCCCCTGGGGGAGGCAGGCATCCATCAAAGACTAACAAGTGAGTGGATAATTGGAAACTCTGATATGCACCATAAAGGAGCAGTCAGGGAACTGAGAAAGCTTGAAGGCCGGTGGCCTTGACCTAGGCTGGGGATCAAGGAGGGCTTCCTGAGGAAGTGGTGACTTCTTAGGCTGAGATCCCAGCAACAGCACCCACAGACACACACACCCCAGATGCGAGTCACTTCCCGGGAGCCACGAGCCCACCTCCTTCCCCAGCAGCTGCTGCCTTGGGGCTTTAGCTTTGTCCCTCTGGGGCTGGTCCCCAGA